>NC_090223.1:67251614-67534924 GCF_024489055.1 Chanodichthys erythropterus | reverse complement strand
TAATAACCACAAACAACCTAGATTGTATTCTTCTAAATGAAACATGGCTTGAAGACAGTTGCAGTTCAACAAACCTGAATGAAACAGCCCCTCCTAACTTTACTTTTATGAGTGTCTGCAGAGCTGTTAGGAGAGGTGGAGGTGTTGCTGCTCTATTTAAAGATGTCTATCAATGCAAGCAAGTGTCATTTGGTGATTACTTGTCTTTCGAATACTTGGGTATTGTGTTAAAAGCTCCTCGCATTCTACTTATAGTTATTTACAGGCCTCCAAAATACTCTAGCCTTTGTGGAGAACTTTACAGAACTGTTATCAGCAATTTCCTCAGAGTTTGACTGTTTTGCTATTACTGGGGACTTTAACATCCACATAGAAAATGCAGAATCCAATATGGCATTTTTGAATACCTTTGATCTGACTCAGCATGTACATGGACCTACACACAATCGTGGACACACTCTAGATTTAATTATTAGTAAGGGTCTAAACATTTCATCCATTGTCATTAAGGATGTAGCGCTATCTGATAATTTCTGTATTTTCTTTGATTATATTGATCTCTCCGACTGTTCAAGTTAGATCTAGGTCAAAAAGCGATGCTTAAATGAGAACACTAGTGCACTGTTTATGAAGGCTATATCTTTAACACCAAGCATATCTGCAGACTCTGAGGATTTTCTCCTTGATTCTTTTAACTCAAAAGTACAGAATGTTATTGATAACATTGCTCCTGTGAAAGTCAGGAAGAAAAGTGGCAGACAAAAAGCACCATGGAGAAACTCAACAGCAGTACAAAATATGAAAAGACAATGCAGAAAAGCTGAGCGCATGTGGCGAAAGACAAAACTTGAAATCCATTATAACATCTATAAAGACATCCTTCATGTGGAACTAGGCAAAGCTAGACAGACCTTCTTCTCAAATATTATAAACAGAAACTTAAACAACGCCCGCACTCTTTTTACTACTGTAGAGAGACTAACAAATCCCCCAAGTCAGATTCCCAGTGAAATGCTCTCAGACAGCAAATGCTGTGAGTTTGCTTCCTTCTTCTCTGAGAAAATAATATCAGAAAGGCGATCAGCACATCCTTGAGCTGCACTGGGGTAAAACAGACCAGATCACAACCTCAGAAAGTATCTATTAAGTCTGTTTTCGAAGCAATTGATGGTAAAATTTTGGAAGAAACAGTACAGCACCTTAAAACATCAACCTGCGCCCTTGACACACTTCCCACATCTTTTTTCAAAAGAGTGTTAAACTGTTTAGAAGCAGATCTCCTAAAAGTGGTAAATGCCTCACTTCTCTCTGGGACTTTTCCAAAATCCCTGAAAACTGCAGTCGTTAAGCCCCTCCTGAAAAAGAGTAATCTGGATAACACCATATTGAGCAACTACAGACCAATCTCAAATCATTGAAAAAGTTGTTTTCAATCAGCTGAACAAGTTCTTAAGCTTGAATGGATACTTTGACAACTTTCAATCTGGTTTCCGACTGCATCGCTGCACAGAGACAGCACTCATAAAGATAATAAATGAAATTTGCCTAAACACAGATACAGGTAAATTATCAGTGCTCTTTCTACTCGACCTCAGTGCTGCATTTGACACTGTCGATCACAACATACTTCTTGACAGGCTGGAAAACTGGGTTGGGCTTTCTGGGATGGTCCTTAAATGGTTCAGGTCATACTTATAAGGGAGAGGTTATTATGTGAGTATCGGTGACCATAAGTCTGAGTGGACATCCATGACATGCGAAGTCCCTCAAGGTTTAATACTCGCACCCCTCCTGTTCAACCTATATATGCTGCCACTGAGCCAAATAATGAGAAAGAACCAAATTGCATATCACAGCTATGCAGATGACACCCAGATTTACCTAGCCCTATCACCTAATGACTACAGCCCCACTGACTCGCTGCGCCAGTGCATTGATGAAATAAAAAATTGGATGTGCCTAAACTTCCTTCAGTTAAACAAAGACAAAACTGAAGTCATTGCGTTTGGAAACAAAGATGAAGTTCTCAAAGTGAACATGTACCTTAACTCTAGCGATCAAACAATGTAAAGACAATAACTAAATCAGCATATTATCATCTCAAAAATATTGCAAGAGTTAGATGCTTTGTCTCCAGTCAAGACTTAGAGAAACTTGTTCAGGCTTTCATCACCAGCAGGGTGGATTATTGTAATGGGCTCCTCACTGGTCTTCCCAAAAAGACCATAAGACAGCTGCAGCTCGTACAGAACGCTGCTGCCAGGATTCTGAGCAGCACCAGAAAACATGAACACATCACACCAGTCCTCAGGTCCTTGCACTGGCTTCCAGTTGCATTTAGAATTGATTTTAAAGTACTGTTACTTGTTTATAAATCACTCAATGGCCTAGGACCTCAATACATTGCAGATATGCTCATAGAATATAAACCTAACAGATTACTCAGATCATCAGGATCAAGTTACTTAGAAATACCAAGGGTTCACTCAAAGCAAGGAGAGTCTGCTTTTAGCTGTTACGCCAGCCGCAGCTGGAACCAGCTTCCAGAAGAGATCAGATGTGCTCTATCAGTAGCCACATTCAAATCCAGACTCAAAACACATCTTTTTATCTATGCATTTGCTGATTGAACACTGTGCTATGTCCACACTGTTTGCATTTTATTTTATACGCATTATCTTTTTATTCTTTTAATTCCTTTTCCTGTTTTTATTTCATTTTTAATTTATTTTATATCTTTTATGTATCATCTTGTTATTTCTGACTTTTAATGCATTTTAAATATTGCTGTCTGGTTGAAAGGGCTTGGAGAATTAGGAAGAAAGCATTTGTGATCAGGTTAAAATTTGGTAAATTTGGCAGTGTGAGGAAGATCCATTTAGATCTGCTCTGATGGTTAGATCCGTTTAGATCCACTCTGACGGACAACAAAAACAACAACAACAAAACTCCCTAAGACTTTCTAGCTCATCCATCCATACAGATAGCAAAATTCTCTGTCTTTACTGTTATTTCTATTCCTTATGTTTTATTTTTATTATGTAAAAGCACTTTGAATTACCATTGTGTATGAAATGTGCTATACAAATAAACTTGCCTTGCCATTGAACCTGATAGAGTGGCATTTGTCTTTGCCGAACCCCGTGCTCTTTCATTGGAGGAGGTCTCTAAAGAATTCACTACTTGCCCTGAACGGTCAGCACTGCTACAGCAACTACTTGTAGGCTAGCCTAAAAACAAGAAAAACCTTCCACCTGAGCTGGCATCATACTTTCATGTGAGGGATGAACTTGCAGCACAAAACAGCCTGGTCTTTAAAGGTTCATACCTCTTGGTGGTACCTGTATCTCTGCGCAGGGTCCTAATTAATTTAGCTCATCAGGGTCATCGTCAGGACCAAACAGCATCTTTGTGACTTAGATTGGTGGCCTGGCATGGACCACACAGCCCAGTCCACAATCTGTTCATGCCAGCTTTGCCAGACACACAACAACAGAGCCAAAACACATACGCCTCCCCTTCAACCAGTACCACTTCCTTCTGCACCATGGGAAAAGGTTGGACTTGACATTGTCGGACCATTCAAGTTAGGGGCCTGGGATTGCAGGTATGCACTCACTTTAATTGACTACTACAGTAAGTGGCCAGAAATAACGTTCACCAGTAATGAACTGACACTGTCACTGACTTTCTGGCAACAACATTTAGCTGGTTTGGCAACCCTGTGGAAATTGTGACTGATAATGTTGTGCAACTGACATCTCTTACCTTTGCTGAGTTCCTTGCAAGTAGGAATATCAAACATGTTTGTACCTCCCTATACTTTCCGCAAGCTAATGGGGCTGTAGAGTGAACCGTGTCCTGAAAGATTGTGTTCAAACCAAAAGCTTGGAAGGGAAGTCCTGGAAAATTTTGGTGAGGCACTTCTTGCTGCATTACCGTGCAAGACCTTATGCCACCACTGGTGCTGCTCCCAGTGAACTCTTGCTTGGACACAACATGAGAACGACCTTACACATTCTACCCACCCGGCACTCTGCGTGTACTGATGCTCCAGTGCGAGATTATTTTCATCCTCGCCAGTCTCAAGTCAAAACCTACACTGACATCAACCGTGCAGTGAAACCATCTGCTTTACGACCAGGGGACAGAGTGCGGGTGAAGATACCTACTCGTGTGAAAAAAGGCAGTCCGAAATTCAGCTTGCCTTGTACAGTGCTCGGACAAAAAGGTCAGGACACATACATCTTGATGATGGGAAAGTGGGGAACACAATACACCTGTCACTATGTCTGGGTCAAAGTTGTTTAGATAATGAACCTAAAGAGGTTCCAAAGCTGGTTGTCACAACAGTAGCTCAAAGACACTCCAGAATTAGACGCCTGCCAGTCTGGCACAAAGTTAATATTCAGATGTTACATGTTGATGTTGAATAGCGTATCTGTACTGTTCAACTGCTTCGGGGATTGTATGTGTTGAGATATGCAGGAGTCCGTACTTTTTGGATAAGAGCAAATATGCATTTCTTGGGTTATGCAATAAGAGCATTAACATATATTTTAATAGTTATATGGCCTTTTGTGAACTTATGTTGGATAGTGCTCTCATTAGCAAGTTCATTCATTTTCATACTTTTTTTAGATGCCTAATGTCTGCAGCAAAACACCACTGAGAAGCTGTTTTATTTCAATTTTCAGTAAACAGACGTCAACCAGAATGTTGTGTCCTCTCATATATGAGGGAATGGGGCTTGCCGACTCATGTTCATCAGAGCACAGGAATGAAATCATATGAATGGATTGGCCAAATCACAGTGCAGAATACAAAAGAAATACCAGATCCACCACATTAGCTATATTTTTAAATGTTCTATTGGTTTTCATTCAGAGAATTATTTCACTTGTTCAAGGGGTTTTAAGTCTCCTACAAAATGATTTATTCGATCTAAAAAAAGAAGGCAGAATCAGACCCAGCTCAGACACCTCGATCGAATCCACCCCTCACGAAGCTACGTCATTCGGTGAAAATATTTACATAATAATGATAATAATAATGATAATTCCAACTTTGCTAGGGCAATCTGGCACTCCTGAATCAGAAACTGTATGTGTGTTTTATTACTTGTAAAAGTATATGCTGTTCAAATACATGTCACATTCAGCTGAACTGTGGCTTCTACTGTAATACATACGAGTATCAGGTTTCTGATCGATCGCTTGGTTATCTGCATATTCAGAATCATACTTGGGCTCCAACTGATATGGTCAAACTGACGACATTATTAGCTGTCTTTGTAATTGCTTTGGAAACTCACATTTATGGTGGCCTACATTTGACAATAAATACATAGTATACTCTGTGTCTTTAAAGGGTCAATGGCTTCTGATTCAGTTTACACAAGATACACATGCTATTTGCTATAATTTAATACAAAAATAAATGTGCAGCCATTCGCATTTTTCCTTTGAAGCGAATACAAACATGCTGTTGCATCTTTGATAACTTTTGAGGCTTATTTTGTGGCCTTTTTATAAGCCTTTTGACTGGTTAAAGAGCCATAAAGACCATTTACTCTCACAGTGTGAATGAATTGTGCTTGTGTCGGAGATACAGATATTGAAGAGCACTTGTGCGACGCAGAAACACTTACAAAACAAAAACAAACACTCGTTTTGATCCATTAATGCATCTTATTGTATGCAATCTCTCTGTTTGAAGCACCTTTCAGAGGATGAATAAGGCCGAAATCCACCTCCCGCTCTGCTTGCTGCACACAAACAGTGTCGGTAGTCATCACGGGAAAGCCATGCAACACACCCGAACTTGTATACCGTGAAAACAAACACTTGCGACCCATGAATGCTTCTCTCATCTACTGTGCAATCTAGCAGTTTGACATGTTTGTCATTTGAAAGAACCACGTTGTGTCCTGAATATTTTAATAGAGACAGCGTCTTCTCATAGGATAAGAAATCTCAGTCTCATTAATAATTATGAGACACCGACATGTCATTGAAATGCTATAGTGCACACGCACCGCTACGTAACAGCCTGTGATGTGGACACGGTGTAGATTTTGACTGCATTGGTAAGCGTATGGGGTTGTCACGTGATGAACGAACGACTCAAACCCGAAGACTCGAAACAGGTGATCTAACTCCAGTAAAGGACCCATAGAATGTTGCGCAATGCGCATATGCAACTGAATGAATCACTCTCCGAGACGACTTGTTCTTCCCGAGTCACATTAAAGATTCGTTCAAAATGAATGAATCGTTCAAGAAGGACCCATCACTAATTTGTAGGGGGGGGATGAGGGGGGATTTCCCCCCATCTGGTCTATGTATCCCTGCCTCTGCTGAATTATTTTTATCCCCGGTGGGGATAAAAAAATCCCCCCTGGGTGATGCTACTCCACAAACCACCAACAGAGCTTATAAAATACCAAAAATACAACTTTTTTTTAAAACATTGCTAAGTAAAACGCTGAGTTTATATAGAACTGTCTCTTTTAGACCACAACAAACAGGACACTTTTCAGATGTGCATTCCGACTTCGCCTCAGCGCCAGGCGCAAGTCAAACTAGCGTAGAAAATGTGCAGGTGACGACGAGGGAGCTTCAGTTGAACACTTGAACAACAGTGAACTGCGGTCAGATGAGATGTTGTCAGGCTATGTCGGTAAAACTCAGAAAAATGAACACGACCGTTATACTGTGCTCGCGGCACGCACTCAAGAATTGCATGTGCAAATGCGCCGGCGCGCGCTGCATAATTACTTTATTATAGCTTAAATAAAGTGAAAAAGAAACTACGAGCAATGACAGTGATTGTTCGGTTGTAAGTTAAGGCATGAAATGACCAAACATGTGATTAAAGCTGCCTCAAAACTGTGCATGCATGTATGTATTTGTTGACATGGTTTTAAAGCTATTGTTATCCAATTTGTTGGCCTTAAAACATCTTAAAAATCCACATATGTACACCAGGGAAATCTAAATTTTCTAGGGGAGCATGCCCCCGTACCCCCCTAGCAAACTACATTTTCTGACCTCGGTAATTATGAAACCCTGCGTACGGCCCGGCTTATATTCTATCTAATGAAATCTGAGGTAAACGTGTAGCCCATTTCTACAAATGTGTGCACTTTTGGACTAAAAGTTTGTATCTGTAGTATGCACTGTGAACAATATAAATAGGACCAAAAGCAATTGAATGTGAAGGTTTGTGTCTCGTTATTCTATTAATAACTACTAATTTATTTTGCATTTCTATCAGAAATTAAGAATTATTAGTGTCATTGTAGATAGTGGTGCAAATATCTAATCTGAGCTATTTAATACTTCAAATCTCAAGGTTAAATCAGAAGATTTTTTGTAAAAATGTTTCTATAACAAATTTTCAAAAAAATAAAATAAAAACAAAGTGTCAGATTAATACAGATTAATCCAAAAAAAATTGCTTATGGCACTTACATAAAGGCAGTATGGCGTTGATAGTGTCACTGACTTCACTCACTCCCACTTTACCCACAATCCTGTAACGGATCAAGTACTGCTTTCCGACCTCCAACTTAGTCAGAGTAAAGTCTTCATCAGATGTGTTTTTGACAAGCCACTGTTCCTCTTTCTCCTGCTGGTACTCCACTCTGTACAGCACAGTTTCTCCAGTCTTGGACTTCTGCAGTTTCAGGGACACACTGCACACCAGGACCTCCTTCGCTTCTGGTGGGGGAGGCTTCGACACGGGCTGGAACTGTGTGTCTGTCAGCTTCCCTTTTTCATACAGATAGATGGAGGAGCCTGGACTGGATGGATTGGAGATGACAGACATAATGAATCGGTATTTCTTTTCATCTTTATTAGCTTCTGAAAAACTTTTGAAAAGAGATAAGTTCTCTCTCATGTTTGAGATGACATCAGGATTGCTGAACCACTCTTCTGATGCTAACATGCCAGAATGCGGTTTCATTCCCACATCTAGCTCTTTAAACTTATCAGATTTCATAAAGTCCTCCAGAGTTGAAAGATATGTGTCTTCATACTTCAGAGATGTGAAGGTGAAGCACACCACAACATCAATATCAGGATCAAGGAGCATGGTGCTGAGACTGTCTGAGTCTTCAGTTCTGATTCCCTCCAGCTTCTTTGTTTGAGAACTCAAGAGGTTGAGTTCAGACTTTGCACGATCTAACCACTGGTTAAGCTTGTCAGCATTGAAAGGGGAGCTGTAGTGGATCTTCAGGATGTCTGCCAGTGACTTCTCCTCCATCCATCCTCCTCGTATAGCAGGCAAGACCCTGCTGACAGCTTTCATGAGCATTGTCTTGTAAATGCTGAATGATCTCTGAAATGTTTGCAGCCTCTCTTTGATGTCTTTGAAAACATTTACCAGTGGTTTTCTGGAGAGGTCATTGCATTTCCTCTCAACTTCTCCCAGCTTCTCCATTACATATTCAGTGTTGGAAACCAGACGCGTGCTAATTTCTCTCTCCAACTGTGCAGCTTTTGTATCCAGTAGAGAAAGAGGATAGAGCCAGACTTTTACTGGAACTGCATTATCTGGATTCTCCTTCAGTATATTGGGGAGCTTCTTGTACACGTCTAGGGCCTCCATGTAAGTGGTGGGGTTCTGATCAAGGCGGACATCACCATAAAACGTGCAGGCAATGTTCTCAGCCACTTTCTTATCACCTTCTGTCATCTTTAAAGCTCCTTTTCCCTCAATGGAAAATAGAGGAATCTTCTTGACCATGACATCCAGTTCTCCCTCAATCTCCTGCTTGTTTTCCTCTTCTGAAAATGTCCGATCAAACATCATGAAGGCCTGAGCTCCATACAGTACAGCCGTGACCACATGAGTTGCAGTTTTCTGGTCAAACACCTGAGGGTAGGTGAAGTTGCCCAGCTGGGACATGGTGAGCTGTTCGAATCTGGTGGTTTCTTTGTAATACATTGTAACTCTGGACTGTTGGTTTGAGGATTTGGTGTCACGCAGAAACTTGGCAGATCCTCCCACCTCCACCAGCCCTCCCAAGAAGCTGGCCTTCAGGGAAGCACTTACATCCAGGAGACTGGACTTACTAGAGAGAGAGTCTGAGCTACTGAACTTCAGATCTGTCATGGGCTTTGAACGACTGTCCAGATCTTCACTCAGTGACTTCTTATCCCACAGAGTAACACCTGAAATGAGAAATGGCTTTAAGGGTTATGTATGAGGAAGTGATGTACTGTTGAAGAAACGTGGGTTTTATAGTGTTTTTAAACAAGGACTAGTAATTGTTGATGCAGCATTTGGTGAAGTGAGGACAACAAACTTTTATTTGTTTAGGTTGGTAAATCACCTGGAATGAAGGTATCCTTGCGGCAGTCATACAGCATACCAGGAAACAGAGGTCTTCCTAGAGCTGCCACTTCAATGGGCTGTGATGCCAGGGCTGCAGTAAATGACAAATAAAAGGTCATATTTATACTTACAATATTTATATATATTAACAAAATTACATCTGATGATAACATTAATTCTTTCCCTGCCAGTGTTTCTGTAAAAAGTTGCCAGCCACTACCTGCATTTTTGATCATTTTCACAAAAGATTCATGGCCCGTATAATACTTTGTTGTATTAACATCCAATTTATCAAAAGAAATAACAGAGTCTCTGCTTTTAAACAAAAAATTATTATAGCTTTGTGCAATTTTTTTTATCAACATTTCAATATGGGTAAGTTTCATTAAAAAAAAAGTTTCATTAAAGAAACATTTTGAGCAAGAAGCTGAGAAAAATACGTTTAGTCAAAGACTACACCCAGATGGGATTCAGAAAGATTATCAAAACACAGATGGGGTAGATTGAGTCCATCAACACCCCCAGAGCTTCACAATCCTATAGTTCGTCCTGGGTCAACATTTAATTTGGTAATATTAGTATTAGTATTAGTAATATGTTAATTTATATGCTGTTCAATGTTGATGATTGCATAATTTTACATTTGCATCTGCTTACATATGATATTGTTTGTTTCTGCTTCTTTTTCACCTGTGTTTTGATCAGGAGATTCAGTACTCTTTCAGAAGATGTGCAATAGCGCCCCCACCATATGACAGTGGAAAGCCGGAAATTAAAATAAAGATGCAAGCAGCAATATGGTGCCAAGCAACAGTGGTGAAGCCAGAGGGGTGTAATATTTTATTCACCACTGGCGGTTGCTGATGCTGATTGACATCTAATTTTTCCTCTTGTCGAAATAATTTTTATTTTATTTTTTTCCAAGGACGAGCCAAGAATGAGAGAATATGGTTGCAAGATACCAAAGAATAAGAAAACATCACATTTGAAGCAAGTTTTTAAGGTTTATCATTATGATTGTTTGCTGAATAACTTTTATGAGACACTGTGTGAGGCTCCAATAGGCTACCAGTTAATCAGATTAGAGAGATCGGGTTGCAATTTAGCATAACAATCCTCATGCTTACATCTGTGCTAGTAATACCTCAGATAGCATGGTGACATTGATAGAATGTTGAGTTTTGATCCAAATCATTATTTTGGTTGAGACTGACATTTCAGTGTTTAAATTGTGTTGGATCAGCATTGAAATTTTGATGAAAGCCAACAGCACGCATAGGTGGAGACAGTAAAATTGAACTAACAGTGATTTGTAGTTGATGCATCTCTGCAGAAGACTAGTGGGTGTTTCCCAATCAGTGGAGCATTTTCAAGCCACCATAGGCTTTTACCCGATTTTCTCTAATCCAGTGGGGGCTGGGTTTAAGGGTGGGCCTTCATGATTTTAGCAAGTCTGTTGAAAAATGGTTGAAAAACATCCATTGAAGTTTGAAAAAGCAAGAATGTAATACTTAACACATGGTCCAAGTATTGCATCTATTATTCAATGGTTGCAGAGCACCTTGCCTTCTTTCCTTTAATAGGGAAGAAGGCGGATGAGGATGGACAATTAAAAAAAAGAGAAGCATCCTCTTGATAAATGTGACATTGATAATACATTAGCTATGTTTCCATCCAAAGTTACGTATTTAACTTGTGCAAATTTTGAATATCACATAAAACATTTGTGAATAAAGCACTGTTTCAATCCAGCGAGTCAAAGAGAACAAAAACATCACTTCCGGATACACTGGCGCTAAATATCACTAAGAAAAATTGAAGTTTCTGCAGTAGAAGCCACTGTATATAATAATTTTCATCATAAATGATTTGCACCTCTGAGCGTGCAGATGAAAAACAATAAACACTGTCATGTTATCTTGCATTCAGATGCTGGTATTT
Organism: Chanodichthys erythropterus; assembly: GCF_024489055.1. NCBI lineage: Eukaryota > Metazoa > Chordata > Actinopteri > Cypriniformes > Xenocyprididae > Chanodichthys > Chanodichthys erythropterus. Next base: position 67,523,638 of record NC_090223.1, on the reverse strand, counting down.
GTGAATGCAATCGTGAGAATTATTCTGAACCACTTTAACGACAGACTTTGCTCAGGCATTACAGAATGACCAAAAACAGCATTCCAGATGCTGTACGAGATCGGTCCGCTGGTTGGTCCAGTTATGCTGTTACATTACAAAGTCACATGTCTTTTTTTCACATGCACATCAAGGAATTTTTTCAGTAAACATGTTTCCATTGTAGTTTATGCACATGTTTTCGTGTCACATAAAAATTGTGTCCTACTCATTTGAGCGCACAAGTTTTTTTATGTGCACTTTTTAATTTATGCACATCTTGGCTTTCCATCCAGCATTTTTTTAATGCAATATCTCAAAATGCGCATTAAAAATAGGCGGATGGAAACATAGCTATTGAGTTGTAGTCGACAGGATTATCACGTGACCTGGGACTTGATTCTATCCAGTGCCTTATCTCCTGCTCCCTCATTACTGCTGAATCAGGTAATCATTCATATTCCTGAATCTGTATTAAATGTGAGGAATGTAACCAATCTCCATTCAGCCTGTTTCCACTGAAACACAATAACAAAGGATAAGGGCTTATGCTATTTCGTGTAAGTAAATTATCCTACACTATGTGTCAGAATGATGATTTTATAGCCTTAATTTATGACCTTAATTTCTGGGTGCTGTCACTCAAACTGACTGGTCAGTGGTTGTCAAATATGTTTTATGAGTGCTGTCACCCTTGATTGGCAGGTCATGAGTGTCAATGAGATATAGGTTTAGTTGGATTTATAGTTAGATATATGGATATATTTATGGGGTTTATATCTCACCCCAGATTGGCATTTGTATAACAGGCTATTTGGCTCCTTTCAGTCTGTTGGGAGCTGATGATGGGATTGTTTTTCCTTTGATTGTGGGGGTGAAAGTTACCCAAGCAAGTTTTACACCTCAGTGTCAAAATCAGTGCTGTTAGGTTCATGTTAGTTGTTAGTGCCTAAGACAAAGAATCAGAAATATTCATCAAACCAAAGAGTCCTCATTATCCACACACGCCAGAAAAGTTGTTGTTTGGGAGATGTTCTTTCGTGAACATCTGTATCTGTGTTTCCAAACACATTGATAGCATCGTTGTTAAAAACATTTATTTAACTCACCGTGAAGGTGTTTGCGAGTCAACCTGTTGAGGGAAGAGTGTATCCTAAATGTGTTTCTGTTAATGGTTTTACAACAGTTGTTTAGGCTAGATGTTTTAAGAATGACACTTCATCAAAACCTTTCGGTGATTCTCTGGCTCCAAAACATCTTCTACTGATTTAGTGTACATAAATTTGTTCAGTTCAATTCACATTTTTATATTCACTATGTATCGTTTCAAAGCAGCTTTACAGAAAAGGCATGTCAACGTTACAATTTAGAGCAATCTGTTATCAGAGGTGACGGTGTGCAAGTTATGTAATTTCAGAAATGGATATACAAATCACCCAGTTAGCTAACAATATATTAGCAGAAACAATGCACTCATTGAAGTTATGAAAATGATTAGTATATGTGACCCGTCACCAAAACCAGGGACACAAGTCGGCAGCACAACTTTCGAGCAAATGAGAAAGAAGCGCTTTTTTTCAAAATTGGTGATTTTCGTTTTTTTGCAGAATCTGTTAGTTGAGATCACGAAGAAGCCTCTCCGTGTTTGAGATAGCAGTATAGGTATATTTAAAACATAATTTTTTTACATTTTGAGGTTAAAATCGGCTTGTTTTTTCAGAGATTCTAGCATGCAGTAGGGGCGTGTCATTGTCTGTGTGTATTTCCATACTGAATAAGCCGGCTTTTGTTTCTTTTGTTATTGCCCCCGCCTCCAAGGGAAGTGTGGCTACTTATTATGCAGCGCTCTAGCTGATATCAAAATTCAATGAAGATGGACGCAGCAAAGAATATCACAGATGAGCTGAACCATGGCCGTTACAATGAAAATGTTTTGAAGTACTTCTTCGACAAGCCGGATGCTTATGAACAAGCGCTCACAGCGACGATGAAAGCGGCATAATAAGACTGAATAATATCCCTAATCTACAACTGAGCGAAGATGAAGACGAGGAAGAATGTATCGGACTGGCGTCAGACTAGTTGGACCATAAGATATCAGAGGCTGCATCGATAGTAACATTTGATGGGGATAAAGACAGAGATATGGGGAAAATCCGTAACTTTGACTGTAAATGCTACATATCATATTTAAATTGCCCTGACGGTTTACGTATGCATTTTATTGTACATTCAGCATGCTCTCTTTTAGGTTGATAGGCTAAAAGCCTGTTTGGTTTGTTTCCATATTCATGATACTGTTGCCTAGTGAAAGTTAATAGTTTTTTGGCATGATCAATCTGAAGCAAATTAAGATTATTTCTGACAGTATTAAGCTTCCTCAAGTTTACCTCTGTAGGTGATTGCTTGTGAAGATTCTCTAAGTGTATAAGATCCTTTTTCAGTTGCTCAGACCGCTCGATCATAGTTTTTTTCCTTTTAGATGTATATGAGATCAGACGCTCCCTAATCACAGCTTTGGCCACATCCCATATCACTGCAGGAGCAACAGGAGAGGAGGCATTATCCTGCCTGTATTGTTCCAACCATTGTCTAATATTTTTACAGGCATCAATATCAGTAAGAAGTGACAAATTAAATTCAATCAGATACAGTTGGGGAATTTAAGCTGTACATAAGTCACATTTCCTCTTTCGTTTAAAGCATTAAAGTCAAATCAAACCTGATTGTCCATAGTTTATCCAGCACTGATATCGCAGTAGAATTCCTCAGCCTTGCGTGGCGAGTACATCAGTTTGATCTTCCTGTTGTACAGCACCTTTAACTTGCACGGATAATGGTGAAACCCAAGGAAAGTCCTCATGCCGATAAACAGTTTTTTAACATCATTGAACTCTTTTCGGCTTAAAGATCCTGATGAAAAACAGTTTGGATCCGTCATGGGTGATATTTTGCAGAGCGCGAAACAAACTCCTTATCTTAAAACTTGAGAAAATGGATGATCACCGCTCTGTTCTGATTAGGGTTTGCAGGAGCCGGCGTGCGGTGAACTCTTTCCAAGGTAAAAGTTGTAACCTGAGATGGTTTCGAGATAATCTTTTTTTTAGTTTTTTTTAGTTTTTTTTTAGTTCGCTAAACAGAATCTAATTTTTTTTATATCTGACAATTTAATGGGCAAATAAGTAGTTTTTTTGGAGGAGCTGCTGTTTAAGCTGCCATTCAGATTGATGACGTCACCGGAATCCCCCTATAAAAACCTTAAACATGGTACATTATCCCCCTATAAAAACCAAAATACCTTATACAGACTCCGATTACAGAGCTCTCATTAGCCAGCTGTACATGTATCTGTGATATTCAGAGAAACCTCACAGCTGAAGCTGTAACGCAGCTTTTCTTATTGTTTAACTGTACAAGATGGAATGTATTTAAGATTAAATTTAATTTTATTATTTAATAATTGTATTATATAATTTTATATATGGATTATATAACACAAATAAAGCAACACATATTAATTAAATAATTACACTCATGTTTGGATGAAATATAACTTCTTAAAGCGTAGGTAACACACATGGTTTCTACCAATCTCATGTTAATCTTGAGTACCTGTACAGTAGTATTGCATCCTTCATATCTACGAAAAGTCTTTAGTTTGATCATATTTATAAAAGACAGATAAGCGGTCTTTCCGAAAAAAGCCGAGCTCCTGGAGGCGTGCCGGCCATGGGCAGAGCTAAAGAGTCACGAGCGCGCACAGCTTTTATGTAGAGATAGTCTGCAAGCTGCCATATTATTATAAATAAAAAGGTATCAAAAACGTTTATGTTGTGTACATTTTATGCACTTGCGCACCAATTGCCAACAAAACACAGACATCTGATGCAGTTATGCCGAGTTCAGACTCCATGATTTTCAAAGTGTTCGGGTCACAGATCTCCTCACACTGCATGACTATCTGGGGTATCATTCAGACACTGCTGTGTTCACACTGCACGATGGATCGACAACAGGGGGTTTCACACTGCATGACTTTACAATAGGAAAATACGTCTCACAATCAAACACACGCGAGAAGTGACAAGGAAACAACGCAAGGTCACGCGTACAAGACCGGAGCTCTCACGTGAGACTTCTCAATAACAAGTTCACAAAGTTCGGACTTTTGTCCTTGGTAGTTCGGACTTGGCAAGTTCGACTCAGGAGAAGGGACTCGTGAGGACGCATGTCCGGTGATTCTGCAAATGGTACAGCAACGTACTTGATAATCACTCAGCTCGCTCTGGCTTCCCTAATTATCTCTGTATAGGCAACAATAAAACGGAATGTGTTATAAAACACCACTCTGCGTCTTTTCGTTTACATTTGAAAAATATTAAACATATAGCTCAGGCTATATGTGCATACTCTGATTATCTTTACTGTAATAAAATGAAATAAAACAAAACACAATCCTTTCTCTTTTTGGTACATGTCAGTTTTAATGATCAGTAATAGCCATTATAGAAATATAAAAGGTATAAGAATGTATACAATAAGAAATAAAGCAAACAGTTCAGACAAACATACAAAATTTGCGCTTTAGTAGGCTACAACAACCTAAATATATAAAGTTATGAAACGTCACTTAGCCTTCAGCCAAAACGATTTGCCAGGGAACAAATTATAGATTAATGAGACCAAAGATCGCCCGTTAGATATACAAAAGGCAACTCATGTCAGGTTTAAGCACTACAGAGACATCAGAGCCAACGGTATAAAAATAGCCTACTTCAATGTTATGATGAAGTAGCCTCTATTATTATTATCATCATCATTATTATTATGCTGGTGCAATTCTAGGTAATGCATATAAATTTAGTACTGATAAGACTGATATTTCATGAAAAGAAACAAACTAATTTGGCTATAATTTTTTTGGCGACAGAGCAAAATCCTGAATCATAAATGAACTAATACATTTTCACATTCATTACAATTTCAATTTCATGTCCTGATGTCTTACCTATCCTATCATAACAGATCTATGTATTCATGGATTTTGATTCCAGTGGTGGCTGCATTGTTTCCGCTTTGTGTGATTCAACTTCCAGAGCATTGTAAAGTTCCTTCTAATGATTTTTAATCAGTTCCTGTGATATTGTTAATAGTACATTCAAATTTTGTAACAACATTTCAATCTTACCTGGATTTTGTGTGTTTCCTTGGTCTGCTAAGAAGTGAAGTCCTCCAGTGTCTTCATTTAAAATCTGAACCTCATCAAGTTTGGGTTGTAACACTTCCTATTTTTGAAGGAATGGTTCAATATATATATCTATATCTATATATATCTATATCTATATAAAGTTGCAATCAGAAATATTCAACCCCCTCTCCTCAAAAGACATTATAGTGATGTTGATAAAAGATAATGAAAATCAATGAAAAAAAAAAAACCTCATGAAATAACAAAAAATATTTATTCATACATACAAGTTAGTTTGACAACAGAAGTTGACTTAACTTTGAAGTTTAAATGAAAATTGTAACTCTTGTAACCTTGTGGAGTGTCCTTTATTTTTTATAACTTCTAACAAACGGTTTCGATAAGTGCTGACAAGCGTCTTACACCTCTCGATTGGAATCTTTGCCCATTCTTCACATGCAAAAGTCTCTAACTCAGTGATGTTTGATGGCTTCCGTGCTGCAACTGCCTTCTTCAAATCCCACCAAAGATTTTCAATTGGATTTAAATCTGGTGACTGAGAAGGCCACTCCAGGACGCTCCAGCATCTTTTCCCCAACCAAGCATTAGTTGATTTGGAGGTGTGCTTGGGATCATTGTCTTGCTGGAAGATCCAATGATCACCAAGGTTTAATTTGTCAACAGAAGGCATCACGTTCTTCTTTAAAATGACCTGATATTTCTGGGAATCCATGATACCAGGTACACGATCAAGATTGCCAGTTCCTGCCGCAGAAAAACAGCCCCACATCATCAATGACCCACCTCCGTGCTTGACCGTGGGGATGGTATTTTTTTGGTCATAAGCCTGACCTTTTGCACGCCAGATGTACCGCTGGTCCATATGTCCAAAAAGTTCCAGTTTGGTTTCATCAGTCCATAGAACTGTCTCCCAGAACTCTGTAGTTTTATCCAAATTCCTCCTGGCATATTCTAGTCGACTCCTGATGTTCCTTGAGGTCAAGAGTGGAGTGCGTCTTGGGGTCCGGCCATGAAGTCCTTGATTATTCAGTGCACGTCTTATAGTTGCCACTGAAGCACTTGTACCAGCTCTCATCAGGTCATCCTGTAGCTTTCTTGCAGTCACACAGGGGGTTTTCTTAGCTGTCCTGACTAAGTTGCTAAGGGCCCTTGATGAAATTGTGGGCTTTCTTCCACGGCCAGGAAGGTTTGTAGCTGTTCCATAAGTTTTAAACTTCCTTATAATGCTCCCAATGGTGTCTCTTGGAATGTTAAATATTTTGGAAATCTTCTTATACCCAAGGCCCTTCAGATGTGATGAAATAATCTCCTCTCTCAGCTTTTGTGGAAGCTCCTTTGTCTTTCCCATGATTGCAACTCACCTTGAACACCTTCATGGTTGGGGTTTATATATGCATCACAGCTGAAGCAAATGAAGGATCGTTATAGAGTTCCCAAAGGCTTAATGATGTTTCAGCTCCACTTTAGGCCATAAAAACTGTCAGAAAGCTTTAAAGATAACAATATTATATAAGGGTTGAATAATTGTGACATGGCGATCTTAACAAAATATACTGTTACACACAAATACTACATCATACATTTTCTGTGTTGATTTTATGCATCACTTAACTCATAAAGAAGTCATCCAAAGCAGAATCCCGCACTTTGAAAAGATTTTTATTCATAAATCCTTAAAACTCTTTGGGGGTTGAATATTTCTGCTTGCAACTGTATCTATATATATATATATATATATATATATATATATATATATATATATATATATATATATATATATATTAAATAAATAAATATACAGTGGATATGGAAAGTATTCAGACCCCCTTAAATTTTTCACTCTTTATTTTTTCCCCTCATTAATGTACACACAGCACCCCATATTGACAGAAAAACACAGAATTGATTGTTGACATTTTTGCAGATTTATTAAAAAAGAAAAACTGAAATATCACATGGTTCTAAGTATTCAGACCCTTTGCTCAGTATTTAGCAGAAGCACCCTTTTGATCTAATACAGCCATGAGTCTTTTTGGGAAAGATGCAACAAGCTTTTCACACCTGGATTTGGGGATCATCTGCCATTCCTCCTTGCAGATCCTCTCCAGTTCTGTCAGGTTGGATGGTAAACGTTGGTGGACAGCCATTTTTAGGTCTCTCCAGAGATGCTCAATTGGGTTTAAGTCAGGGCTCTGGCTGGGCCATTAAAGAACAGTCACAGAGTTGTTGTGAAGCCACTCCTTCGTTATTTTAGCTGTGTGCTTAGGGTCATTATCTTGTTGGAAGGTAAACCTTCGGCCCAGTCTGAGGTCCTGAGCACTCTGGAGAAGGTTTTTGTCCAGGACATCCCTGTACTTGGCCGCATTCATCTTTCCCTCGATTGCAACCAGTCGTCCTGTCCCTGCAGCTGAAAAACACCCCCACAGCATGATGCTGCCACCACCATGCTTCACCGTTGGGACTGTATTGGACAGGTGATGAGCAGTGCCTGGTTTTCTCCACACATACCGCTTAGAATTAAGGTCAAAAGTTCTATCTTGGTCTCATCAGACCAGAGAATCTTATTTCTCACCATCTTGGCAAACTCCATGTGGGCTTTCATGTGTCTTGCACTGAGGAGAGGCTTCTGTCGGGCCACTCTGCCATAAAGCCCCGACTGGTGGAGGGCTGCAGTGATGGTTGACTTTCTACAACTTTCTCCCATCTCCCGACTGCATCTCTGGAGCTCAGCCACAGTGATCTTTGGGTTCTTCTTTACCTCTCTCACCAAGGCTCTTCTCACCGATAGTTCAGTTTGGCCGGACGGCCAGCTCTAGGAAGGGTTCTGGTCGTCCCAAACGTCTTCCATTTAAGGATTATGGAGGCCACTGTGCTCTTAGGAACCTTAAGTGCAGCAGAAATCTTTTTGTAACCTTGGCCAGATCTGTGCCTTGCCACAATTCTGAGCTCTTCAGGCAGTTCCTTTGACCTCATGATTCTCATTTGCTCTGACATGCACTGTGAGCTGTAAGGTCTTATATAGACAGGTGTGTGGCTTTCCTAATCAAGTCCAATCAGTATAATCAAACACAGCTGGACTCAAATGAAGGTGTAGAACCATCTCAAGGATGATCAGAAGAAATGGACAGCACCTGAGTTAAATATATGAGTATCACAGCAAAGGGTCTGAATACTTAGGACCATGTGATATTTCAGTTTTTCTTTTTTAATAAATCTGCAAAAATGTCAACAATTCTGTGTTTTTCTGTCAATATGGGGTGCTGTGTGTACATTAATGAGGGAAAAAATTAACTTAAATGATTTTAGCAAATGGCTGCAATATAACAGAGTGAAAAATTTAAGGGGTCTGAATACTTTCCGTACCCACTGTACCCATATATATATTATATATATATATATATATATATATAGATATATATATATATAGATATATAGATATATATATATATATATATAATATATATATAGATATATATATAGATGTAGATGTAGATAGATAGATAGATAGATAGATAAAAAAAAATCCACAAATATTTTTTTAATCCTTACTTTTTAAATAAAATATTTTGTCTGAAGAAGAGCACTTACCTGTGCATTCACCACAGCTAGGGTTGCCAACCATAGATATGCACAGTAGATGCAGCTCGGCTGCTTCAGGTACATCAAAAGTGCCGACATCTTGGAATTGTCAACAAGGAGACCTGTTTGAATGTCAATGTGAAGAAGATGCCTGTCAAAACCTGTCACCATTACCTGAGTTCCTGAGTACCACATGTTGCCATATCTGACCACTACTGTGTCTTTTTTGAGATTTCATTATGTACCAAAAGTGAGTGATAAGGGAACTGTCAATAATAAGCGCTATCTCTCTGCTGATTCGGTTGCTACCTTCATGGAGCTCATGTCATCTCTCCCTCTTTTGTTAAGAATTTTAGTCTCAGCCGCTCTGAATGTATTAACTTTGTTGCTCCTTTGCTAAAATGCTAAACAATACAATGAGGTCTGCAAGAAAAGCTTATTTTTCAAGTTTAATTGACCACAACAAAGACAACCCTAGATTCTTATTCACCACTTGTAACCTATAGTGTGTCATAAATGATCCACATGACACAGGTTACCATTAATGATTGTATTTAAGTACAAAGCAGAACAGAATAGTGCAGCATATATTCTCCTCAGAAATGCAAGGCTCTGGAAAACCCCAAATATGGGCTTTAAAAATACATACATTCATACCATTACATCTTCCCCCTCAGCAGAAAAAAAAGCTATTCTCAGCTGTAAATGACAAAGCAGAAAATCTAACACAACTTCCATTCATGGTTGGACGTTTAGATACAACAGCTGACAAGTACATGCATTTGCAAAAACATCATGCTGGAAACATACGTCACCAGATGAGTTATGGTATTAACATAGCTTTCGATGCTCTCAAAGATTCCTTCGAAAGAAAAGCAAATATAAAAATATGCAAAATACACTGAGTGGAAAAAATTATACCGCTCGAACCTACTGCACAGTATTGTTGTACATCTTAAAGGTGCTAAAGAGGATGTTTTTTTTATACATTTTTGCAATATTACTTCATACTGTCTTTACTAACTGATAAAAGAGTATTTATTAGGTGCACTGAAAGTAATAATATTAATATACATCATCTGAGCATGATGATGAGGCCTTAAAAACATCAGGCAATCGTTTACGCGATCATCGCGTAAACAATTGGCCCTCTGGCTTGTCAATCACTGCCGTGATGTTCCTTGTGAGAGACGAGCGCGGCTGCGCGCTCCAGTAACTTTCCACACTCCACAGGCGCTGCATACAATGTTTTTGTCAGGAGACAGGAGTAACAACTGCAGATTATGAGTTACCTGCGGTGAGTCCGACATAATGAATCCACTAACACGACACAGTGAATGCCGGTGGTAAACACTCGTGTTCCAATACTCGTGCACAAGTTTTGGGAGGCGTTCCTTTGAAATGAGCTGGGAAGGAGGGGGGTTGTTCTTACGCATGCGCTCATTTCAAAAACTCAGTAACAGTCTTTGGTTTCTCAGTCGACGAAAACATCCTCTCTATCATCTTTAATTTAACCATGAACCAAAACTAATAACAACAGTTCAACATTTAAATCTATTGCTATCCCTCCTGCCCCCTCTGAGTGATGCTACCAATCTGTCTTGCACTATTGAACAAGGATCATATGCCTCCCTCTCAGCATCAAGCAAATCTTCTTCCATCCAATGCAGGAGGTTCAGTACAGCCTCATATCAACACGGTCGGTCAATTCCTGAACATTCTGACCAACATGCAGTCAGGTAGGCTGTGAAAAAAACCCTCTGTAATCATGTCTCAGCTCAATTTAAAATAATGGTATTCTATTATAGTCTTTAAAATATAATGTATTTCTGTGATGCAAAATGTCTGAACAATTATGTTACCTCTATGGCATTTCATATAGGCTTTAAGCTTAAAGCATGCACATTTGGAGAAATATTGATGGATTCTTATATGTTTATGTCAAATTTCTATACAAAGGAGTAATATTTATTCTATATTTATTCTATATATCATCACTATGAGTGCTGGATACAATTCATACTTGCAGCCGGAGGGCGCTCTCTGTACACTTTTAGGCCACAAATCCATATAAAGAAGAAGAAGAACCAGGAACTAACTGCATGTCTTCTAGAGATCGCTAACCATTGCTGCGTTCCAATTTGCCTACTTATACTACGCCCTAAAAGTATGTACTCTTTCTGTGAACAAAAAGTACTTACTTTTGAGTGTGTAGCAAAAGAGTAGACAAGCTTTGGGACATACTAACACGTCATACAATCGCGTCTTTGCTCTCTGTCGCATCCTGTCACCGTAAACTGGCCTGTCAATCATCTTACATCCTCCACATTTCATTTAGTTAATTTCCTACCGTATCGGAGAGAAATACAGCACGTTGATCTGCAGTCGCGGGTCTTTCATGTGGAGAACTCTCCTCATATTAATGCATAATGATGCATTTAAAAGTTAATGGCCATTTGGATCTTTATAACTGCTGCCACAGTGCTGTTCATGATGGTGAGTGGGGGAAGAGCAGGGGGGTTTCTCCTGAAGTCCACGGTCATCTCCACTGTCTTGAGCGTGTTGAGCTCCAGGTTGTTAAGACTGCACCAGACAGCCAGCTGTTCAACCTCCAGTCTGTAAGCAGACTCGTCACCGTCCTGGATGAGGCCGATCAGTGTGGTGTCGTCCGCAAACTTCAGGAGCTTGACAGAGGGGTCTTTAGAGGTGCAGTCGTTGGTGTACAGGGAGAAGAGCAGTGGGGAGAGGACACAGCCCTGAGGAGCTCCGGTGCTGATGGTGCGGGTGCTGGATGAGAGTTTTCCCAGCCTCACTAGCTGCTGCCTGTCTGTCAGGAAGCTGGTGATCCACTGACAGACAGAAGTGGGCACGGAAAGCTGAGTTAGTTTAGGCTGGAGGAGTGATGGGACAATGGTGTTAAAAGCAGAGCTGAAGTCCACAAACAGGATCCTCACATAAGTCCCTGGTCTGTCCAGATGCTGGGTTATCAAAGAGCTGTATTAAACACTTACAAAGAGTTCAGAATGCAGAGGCATGAATTAATAACTTGCTAATTGCTCTAAAACTAGAAATACCAATACTAGGATCCCTTCATTGGCTGCCTGTATCATTCAGATTTTAATTCAAGATCCTCTTAATAGTTTTTAAACGTCTTCATGGAACGGCTACAATACACCTTTCTAATTTGTTGAATAAATATACTCCAGCAAGATCGCTCCAAACATCAAATAGTAATTTGTTTGTTGTGCCAAAAACACTGCTAAACGGTCGAGTTAGTCTTTAGTTATTTCTGTCCTAAACTATGAAGCTCTCTTCCTGACAACCTACAAGCCATCGACTCTGTGCACTTTTAAAAAGCATTTCATTATTTTCTATCATGTGATTTTATTTTTGTTTATCTTATTTCTATATATGAATGTTTTTCTCTTCCGTAAAACATTTTGTAAACACAGTTTTAAAAGGTGCTATATAAAAGCTTTCCTTACTACCTGTTCATATTGGTTTAAAATCACATCTTACCTGAAAGTGTCTGTTCTTGGTATGGTAAGAGATGAAGCTGATCAGAGATCTGTAGTAATATTCGTAGTCCTAATGTCTCATGAAAAAGTGTATTCTAAGAATTGTTTCTTTTTTGATCTTTCCCTTGATCGGAGGTTGGAGGGGAGGTTCCTGAGTCCCTGCCCCTCTGACACTAACATGCTTTCTGGTAGTATACAATCATTTTGTGTAAGGTACAGAGTAGAATTTAATTTCTGAAAATTGTATCTAGATTCAGTGTGTGAATTTAATGAATTTATCTACAACACTTCCAATGTTAAACATAAACTTATCACAACATTCATTCACTTGTGTCATGAACTGCTCTGAAATGCACAGGTTGAGGATCCTAATGCAGAAATGTATTAACGGTTAATCCAAAAACGTAATCCAAACAGATGAAAGGTCAAGAGCACAGGGTAAACAGTGTAAACACTGACAGAGTCCAAGGCAGAGACAAACAGAGAAACCAAACAACAAGCAGAGAATCGAAAACCAAGGTACGGGAAACCAGGAGAATGCTCGGAATTACAGAGTGGCATTTACAATACTTTGCGATGAATGACTGAATAATCGGGGCTTATACAGCCAGAGTTCACAAGCTGATGAGACACAGGTGGGTGTAATCAGGCTGAATTGAATGATTTAGATGTTTCATGTTTCAGAAAATGTGAGCAAATTTCCAGTAAGAAACAGAAGCTGTGTCCCAATTCAGGGTCCGCGCACTTCGAAGTGCATGAAAGGGGTGGGGTTTTGGAGTGGAGGGTTGCCAGGTCTGCGCAACAAAACCATCCCAAAAGTAGTGTAATCACAGCACAAGTGTATAAGTATCCCAATCCCTGACATGGCAACAATGAGCCAAGTGTCCTTACATGGCTAGCGGCTGTGTGACAGACAGCTGACAGTTGACGTTTGTGTGTGCATTTTAAAGTTTATGACTTTCTATTGGGTTTTGACATGCTTCACTGCCGACGACGATGGGACACTGGACCAAAATATGTATGTTTAAACTATGTAGGCCTAATGTTAGTTTTATATCATTCGCAATAGTTAACCTTGTTTGTTTGTTTTTTATATTAAATTATGTAAAATTTTTGTTAACTGTGAAAATATATGCATTCATATTAATACATTTATTCTGTATTTAAGTCTGAAATTAAAATACAGTACTTTAGGCTTTTATTCAACTGCACTCCATCTCAGAGACAAATACTGTATTTAAGAAAACCATAATCGCGGTGAATCGCACTTCAAAGGCCGCTTTTCCCCCACTTTTCTCAAGAACAGAATAGTGCATAAAATGTGTCGATATTATTTAAATGTCACTTTGTCAATGAAACAGCCTAATTTCTGTACAGCTTATTTTTGTGATGCAAGTTAAAAATGAAATGCATATATGTTTGTAAAGTAATTTATTTGTAACTGAGCCAGAGTAATTTCTAATTACTATAATTTCTGTTCGATAATTTATTTTTTTTACGCATGTTCACGTCTAAATAAAAGAATTGTTCTGTTCATTGTTTTTCTTTTATGCAACTTATAATTTTATTCATGAAACATTTTACATATGCAACATATACAATAATTTTTTTCATCATGTAAATTAAATAGTTTTACATTAAAATACATCGTTCTATACATTAAATGTATAAATATGAATGTATATATTTTCACAGTTAACATAAATTTTACATAATTTAATATTAAAAGCAAACAAGGTTAACTAGTTGCTAACGATATAAAACTAACATTAGGCCTACATAGTTTAACCATACATATTTTGGTCCAGTGTCCCATCGTCGTCGGCAGTGAAGCATGTCAAAACCCAATAGAAAGTCATAAACTTTAAAATGCACACATAAACGTCAACTGTCAGCTGTCTGTCACACAGCCGCTAGCCATGTAAGGACGCTCGGCTCATTGTTGCCATGTCTGGAATTGGGATACTTTTACACTTGTGCTGTGATTTGACTACTTTTGGGATGATTTTGTTGCGCAGACCTGGCAACCCTCCACTCCTTTCATGCACTTTGAAGTGCGCGGACCCTGAATTGGGACGCAGCTAGAGTGAGTATCGATACTGCTTATTTTTTGCATTGCATTGTAGGATTTTTTAATTTTGCGAGAGAGACTCCCTGACTTTTGTCCCGACTACTGAAATTGGGAGTTGAAATCAGAATTCTGAGAATATCATTATTACAAACAAATGAAATGTCTGTCTCAACATTAATTATACAACTTAAAGCTTGTTATTTTAATTTAATATTATTTCGGGGAGAAAGACGGGATAGGGAGGACTTGTTTTCTTTCGCTAAATGAAATTTATAAAGGGAATTTTGTGCAGGTTGTAGCTAGGGGATTTTCAGTGCTCTTTCCATCACTGCCAGTTAAAACTCAAAATTTGCATCCCTGGTTGCAGCACATATTATTTCTAAACTCTTGTGCCTATACAACATCCAAAAGTTTACTGTTCCTTCATAGTTTGTGTGTTTATGTACTTGATAAATGTTTGTTAAAGTAATATGTGAAGACTTGTGATTCATGTTCATGTTTTATTTAAGTTCTATATTTCTCCATTATTTTTTCAATAAACCCATAATTTTAGAGCATTTCGTAAAAATTATAATCTTTATTATAAAAATTAAACAGTCTGTGTAAATGCTAGTTTTCGAGGTTTTTTATTACATGAGGGTGAGTAAATGACAGAATTTAAATTTTTAGGTTAACTATACCTTTAAGATTTTTAGGGAAAAAAAAATGACCCATCTCTGTAATTCCAAGGTTGATGCTTCAAAAACCACACAAAGTGAGCTCAGCAGTAATCAATATGAGCCTAGTGGAACAATAGGTGTGTTAGAAAAATACAAATTGTTTTCAACACAAACCACATCACTTCTCAAGCTTCAAAACGCACTTGCATCACAAAGATGTTCTTCTAAGAGTATTAAGTGTTTTTTTTTTTTTTTAATCTCTGTGTTCCACATTCAAAGAGAATGACATATTCATCTGGGACTGCATGAGAAGTAAATTATGGGATCCTTTTCATTTTTGGCTGGAGTATCCCTTTAAGTTTCCACTATTCCTTTATTTGTAAAAGTGAAAATGCAGTGTAGAAGAGTAGAAAGAAAAAGGCTATATCTGTACCTCTCCTGCATCCGTTTCTTTACAGTACTGTCCAAAAAATATTCCCATGACATACAATATATATATATATATATATATATATATATATATATATATATATATATATAAAAAACTATAATTATTTTAGCTCCACTGTGAACAAAAATAAAAATAGTCAGAAGACAATGTGCATGTCCTATGTGCCCTGTTCAAATGTTTATGTATTGTATATTGTCTTAGGAGGGAAGCACAAAACAGTGGTGAAGAGAATTGCCCTTTACGAGGCAATCATGGCAGCCATTCGGCAAGTCAATACTTGGCAAAAAAATTAATTACTAGAACAGTATTAAAGATAGACAGTTACGGTTACAATAAGCTCAGCTCACCTCTACTATAGCTTGAGAAACCGCCAACTCTAGTTCCTCATTGGAGATAGTGGATCTTTTCAGACCCCTTTCAGAGCGGAATTTCCTTATACTTCGCTCTGAATTTCCCCTCTGCATTCCTAGCTCGGACAAGTGATGTGATATTTCTTGATCGGTATGACCATTTTCGTACATATGTGTTATAAGTTCTTGATATTGAGACAATCCAGCCATAATTCAATAAGACACGACACATTCCCAACACTCTCTGTTTCACTTAAAAGCGCATTTCCGCCACCTACTGGACTGAAGTGCGAACTGTGATTCATTATGGATAGGAGAAAAGCGAAATCCTATTGATTAGACCTTTTACTCTGAAATATTGTAAACGTGCATCATAAATCTTGTATTGTTTTGGGGTATTATTCAGTATATATTTTTACATGACACATTTTCAATTTGTAGTAAAGCACGAGAACTTTAACTTTGAAATTGTTCAACTGTTGTCCCTCCTCTTGTTTCTCCAATCCCTTATCCAAGTCATTCCGTCAAAATAGCGCTTGGAAAAGGGAAACGGATGATTTGCTTTGCGAGTTATCCAGCATGTGTTCGTAAACGGCGTGTACAACAGTTTGCTTTGCCTATTGCTACACGTGATTGGCAAATGGTTTGCCAGAATATACCCTGGCCACCGAGCCGGTTGCTGGGCAGATTACATGACACTTAGCGCCTCTAATGGAAGCTCACCCGAAAAATGCAGGGAAACGTGTCTGGAAGTCAACATTATCCTTATAGAGGGTATGCAACGGCGTCACTTTCCCGCCGAAAACGCGCTCCCTCAGCTGGACTGAGTGGCAAAAGAACCTGCTGCATGACTGGATTTAATAGAGGAAACGGCGAAAACACGACTAAAACTAACGAATTACACTGAAGGTTGGACTCGAAAGTGTTCCTTATAACATGTCAAATAAACCTAATCCATGGATATTGACATGCAGCCAGGAATCGTGTTTCCTGACATTTATATTTCAACGGTGGGGAAATACATAAAGCAAATCTGCATGTGAATATTTTATATAACTCCAATATCGGTAGTAATCACTTATATCAATGTTATATCGTCATATTGTCCAGCCTTAAAACATATATAGTTTTATAGTATAGTTTTTGTCAGTGTTGTTTATTTAAAAACACACAATTATATGCAGAATAGATGGAAAATAATTAATTGATGAGTCAACATAATATAACAATACAATATATACGGTTTGATTTTACCTCAAAATCCAACAATTTGACACAAAATGATAACTGCAAATCCATGTTTCTGTGCTGGAGTCCAGCTGAGGTTACTCTGGCAACTTATGCTGGGAAACTAGCCTGGTCTGGAGCAGGCTAACTGTCAGGCTAAGCTGAGCTTCTCTAACACTGACCAATAGGAACTCAATGATATTACAGCTGACTCTCTCACATACAATTATTGACTTAACATATATATATATATATATATATATATATATATATATATATATATATATATATATATATATATATATATATATATATATTTAATGTGTGTGTGTGTGTGTGTACTACGTGTATATTATTATGTGTGTGTGTGTGTATATATATATATATATATATATATATATATATATATATATATATATATATATATAAATACACACATTTACTAAATAGTGCAAAATAAAAAATATATATATTGGTGTAAGTTTAAGCCATTTTTTTTATTATTATTAAAAGGTAAGTATGATGAGAAACAAAACATTTAAAGGGAAGTAATTTCTTAAAAAATAAGTGTTATATAGCCCACTGAATCATTCTCAGACTTAATACTGACAACAATGGAAGCACTTGGGAGAGAACTGTCTTATTTCTTAGCACAAGAGTACAAGAGGATTACCAAATCATTGTTTTAAGTGTGAAAATATAGTAAAAGTAGCACAGAAATTCAAAATCAATAAACCTGTGACAAGGCCCCTGAAACAATCAGGCCTTCATTTGTAAGCTTTCATTAAGTGATGAGTGATTTTTTGCTAGACAAAGAGCAGGAGAAGTACCAAGTGAGTGTTTCAGAGCCAGCAAAAGCTATGAAAAGAGTGACAGAGTAAGATGCAGCCTGCAGAAATGACATGCATGGATGTTGTTCACACTGGAACAACCCACTGTAGTCAAAGCACAATAAAGTCAGCTAGCCTTTTTCAAGGCCCATAACTATATATAACCTACAGGTTTTGTTTCTTACTGGCTAAATGTTTGTAGGCCTACCCAATATTTAATTAGATATGAATACATTTCTCTCTGGTTTTGTTTGGTAGCTGTAGTACCTTTATTATTAGAAGAGCAAAAATTCAAATAAATATGCACAGACAAAATTTTAATTGGGAAGATGAATCTAAACTCAGTAATTGGCCCAAAGTATATTGATTTACCCCATTACATTAGTCCATTACAGTTACGATCATAAAAATACACTTACTTGTAGGTTTAAAAGTGTACATAAGGCACATTTAATGTCGAACATCAAATATTTTAGCGAAATGTGTATTTTAGAATTATTGCACTTCTATTGCAAGTTTAGCCTCAAAATGGAAATATTTGCATTACTTTCTAACATTTACAGATGGAGAATAAACTTGTGAAAAGTAAGTTATGCACTGAGGAAAACACCATGTCTCAAACGCAGAAAATAGCACAAAATGTACGCCGTGTCCTATGGTGGATCGATTTGATCCATGATCGACCTCTAGGGCTGCTTAAGAAAAGCGTGAACGTGAAATTATCTTGATAATCGAATTAGCGGGACTGCGTGAACTTCAATTACCTTTTATGAAACCGTTTTAGCCCAAACTCATTTGTTAGGTTAATTCAAGTCAGGTTTTGGAGTTTAATCCTCGCTTTTCTTAGCATCTTTTATGAAACAGCCCTTTGTTTCGGTGAATTTCAGTGATCCATTTGCTTATTTTTCTGTTGCTTTCTGCAGTTTTTAAATATATACCTCAAGTTTTGTGTCAAAGCGATTTGTACAGTCAATCAAAAAGCTCTGATTTTGTGTGTTTTGTGCGTTTTTCGCGACATTCACACTGAAAACAAACATTGCCGCTCAGTCTTTTTCCACTTAGTGACGTCACTTGCATACCCTCTATACTTTTACTGTAGTAGTTTCGCCTCAAGGGATATTTTCAGAATGATTTCTGCATAATTAAAATGGACGCTAATTGTGCGTCGCAGTCTGTGGAAAAAACAACGTGGTCACAAAGGTTTTTAACTCACAGTTATGACTTTATATCCCGCAAATTCTGAGAAAACAATTAAATTATCTTGTTTTAATCTGTGGCAGAAACAAGCTTTAAAGAAATTTTTATGAAAGTACATGTTCTAATTATTATTTGTTTCTGTTATAGTGGAATCAAGTGGAAAGGACTCGTCAAGATTTAATCTAAAGTTTTAAATTAAGTTTAGAAACGGAGTGACATTTTAATTTGTATTCTTAAAGATTGATGTGATCATCCACAAAAGTTCTTTTATTTTCCTAATTATTATTATTGTTAGCAAAATCATAATGGGCTGTGTTCGCGTGTGCAATCTCGTGGCATGTAAATGCCAAACTCATTTTTTTTTTGGCGTCAGATACAGACGCTTTGGGTATGGTTATCGTCATGACGAAACTAACGTATATATTGGGTTATAATTTTGCCATTATTGTGACCCATCATTTAGCATAGCGACCCATCGCTACTTTTATTTGCCTGTTACGTGTTATTGTTGAGAGTTTAGGGTAGGAGTGGAGTTAGTTGCTCCAAAACATAAAAGTAGCCTTTAAAAATTAATAAAATAATGTCTGCTTTTACAAATGCAAAGAATTAGTTGCGTCCTGAAGGTTTTTTTAAAAGTTGGCAGGTATGTCAGCTTCAGTTTATCATTAGAGCAGTTGAGTGAACTACCCATTTTGTTAAGCCATACTAGACAAACACAATAACAAAGTCCACAATTATAAATCAGTATACATTTATTTTTTCACATAACAAGTCCACAAATTTAAGGAACTTCATTAACTGCGGACTGATAATCTCAATACAACGCAGCAAACGGCTTAACCATTTTAAAGTAATTAGTTTGTAATTAGTTTGTTGAGGCTGAGAGGATTCTAACATTAGTAGTAGCTCAAGCGGTTAAAACAATGATAAAAACACCAACTGTTTAATGTCACGATTGTTACCATTCATTTGCATTAGTTTATATCCATTTGTTCGCTGTTATGCATTCATTATACAGCGAATTTGCATATTTAAACTGTATCTCATCATGCAGTGACAGAAACATTTATCAGAAATGTATTTGATTTGTTCTTTTTATCAGCACTGTAACACATATTTTGATTGGATCATCATCAAGTTTTCTAAAATAGAGCCAAATCATGTGTGAAAGTATACATATAATAGACACATGCTATGCCTTTCTGTGTAAAGATGTAATTTTTAAGCATGACTGTTATGAAATGGTAACACTTTACAATAAGAGTCCATTTGTAACATTAAATAAAGGTTAATAAAAGTATTCTTCATTGTTAATTTCGACATTTACATTCAGTTGTCTCTTACTTTAGTTATAATGCACTATGAATTAACATGAACGATCAATGTATAATTAATATTAGTATTTTTTATATTTAAAAATTACAATAAACATTTAGCCTTTTTTTAATTCAAAGAAACAAAATGTAAGAGAGTTTTGTATTTTACATTTACTTGTACTTTTACTTTCAATACTTAAGTATGTTTAATATCAAAAAATACTTTTCATTCTTAAGTACAAAAAATATCACATATTTTAAAACTTTTACTCAAGTAACATTCTAATCAGTGACTTTAACCTTTAAGATATCTATACTTTTAATCAAGTATGGTTTTCGAGTACTTTATACACCACTGGTCCCCGGAACACGTCTGGTCACCCTATTATTTTGTCCATATTGCACAGCCCTAGCATGTAACTTAGTGCTTTTATGCTGCAATGTTTATGTTGCGAAAAAGAGGAGCAAAAATCCATTTCTGTTCCTAGAAATAAAGTTGTGTGAATTTGACATCTAAGCACAACGACAGAATAGATAGTTAATCTTACCTTGAGATTTTCGAGAGAGTAGGATGTTTTGAAGTGGATGCTGGCTTGCCAGTGGCGTTTTGGGTTTTTTTGTAAATGAGATGGCGGGAAGGCACGATGTCAATCATTGCATGATGCAAGTGCTTTTAGATTTTAGAAAAAAATTTCAAAAAATTATTTTAATATATACAGGGCTCAACA
The DNA here is from genome assembly GCF_024489055.1 of Chanodichthys erythropterus. Classification (NCBI taxonomy): domain Eukaryota; kingdom Metazoa; phylum Chordata; class Actinopteri; order Cypriniformes; family Xenocyprididae; genus Chanodichthys; species Chanodichthys erythropterus. The sequence goes on along the minus strand of NC_090223.1, from coordinate 67,502,485 downwards.
ATAAGGACTGCCCGATGGCCCGGGGTCAGTGTGAACGACACTCGGGACAGTAGCCGGAACTGTTACTTGCCCAATCGGGCTAGTGCTGTAGGGTGTGCGATATCGTCTATGACATCGTAACTGTGGATTTAATGATCTGACTCTATAGAGTATGTCCCTCACTTCAAAAAAAACAAACAAAAACAGCCCCATTGAGTGCACAAATGTACTACGTGACGTAGTTTAGTAGGTTAGACTAGTGTGCGTGCAGAGTGCACATTTCACTGCGTGATTTAGTGTATTAAAGTGCCTTAAGAATGTCCGCAGAATTCAAGATAAGGGGCAAACATGGCCCTGTATGTCATTTATATTTATATTTATATAATTTAATATAGTTAACCAGTGTTACACGAAGAGCGCCATTTTTATCCAAATATACGCATGGTTACAAATGTGATATTGATTATATGCAACGTACAGTTTAATAAACAAGCAGTTTATATTAAGTGACATTTTAGACACCAAATGGCTTGTTTCGCTCTATTTCACCAACGAAAATAGTTCCAAACAAAGTCTCTGAATGAATCGGTTGAAACTCAATGACTTGCTCATTAACAGGGACTCGCTGCCACCTACTGGCGGCTTTAATTTCACATTTAAAGTGTTCATTTTTTAAATAATTTCAAATAACAGTATTTAAGGTTTTATATTTTCAACATTTCAAAACATTATTCATGCATCTGTAACTGCTCTTGACTGATTAATTAATAAAGTTTAATATATAGTTATACATTAGATTACAATTTATGTACCCGAAAATCTCCTGTTAAAGCCTACATAAAAACCTGAAAAGCACTGTTTATTTCATTTATGTTTATTCTGTTGTATTTATTTGTGCTATTACTTGTAATTTGATTATTCGTTCTTATTTATTACTTGCTGTGTTTATATTTCTAACAATATTTAAAATTTAGTTAATCTAGTAGCTTTTGGTGCCATAACCTTATTACATGTATCAAAAACAATAATTAGGCTTATTTTAGGCCCATTTTCTTTTCTTTTACCTTACTTTTTTTATTGTGGGGCCACAAACCACCAAACGTAACCAGTTGTTAGGGTTAAGCTGTTACTCATAATTGTACAAAAACAAAACCAACCGTAAAAACCAAAACTTTACAATTCTAAATAAAGCCCAAATGTGGCCCATATGGGACCCTCAAATTAACAATGTGGGCAACCTAACTGGACCCCAAAATGTATTCAAAATGGGGCCCACATTCAGCCCATCAATGTGCCCACTCTGAACCCATGCCCAGATGATGTCCAGATAAAACCCATGTGGGGCCCACATGGACATGTTGGCTAGGTGGTTAATAACACATTTTTCTGTGGTGTGACAAACTCACATATTTAATATTGCTTTACAACACGGTCTCACCCCTATTCGTCACATACTGCCGTTTGGTCATTTCCCCCTCACGTCCATAACCCGACGTTGAAGGTACCCCCTATTCGTCGCTTGACAACGTAGAAGGTCGTCTAATAGATTTGAGTGCAAATCCCTCATCTTTGAATTTTGACGAAGTGGGGTTATCCATCCAGCGGTCGCCTGCGCTGGAAAGTAGGTTTCAGGCGATTGATTTTATGCTGCAAATGTGTATTTTGCAGTAGCGTGCAGCGCATATACCGTTAGAGTCATTCATTGGTGCGGGGTCGCCATACATTTTCGTGGGGCAGAAACCCTTGTCTAAATCGGTATCACGACTTTTTTCTCTTTTTAATATAATTTTGGGTTATATTAAAACGACATAATTGCAGGACTGCATATTTGCTGTAGGCTTAAGAAATGAATTAATTTATGTGGGATATTTTATAATTGTCGATGGTTTTTTTTTATTTGCTATGGCTTAGTGAGCCTACAACTTTTTTTTTTTTTTGCGACAAAAAAGAATAGCCTACTTTTATATAACTTTCATCTCAATACTGATTATGAAGTGTACTTGACTTGTACTGAGAGAAAAGTCCAATTATATTTGGCCTTTACTTGTACTCTATCTTTTGATCAAGAAGTATTCAAAGTATACTTGGCTTTTAGTTTTTTAACGGTTTTGATCGAGTAGCCTATTAAATAAACTTTTTTTTTTTTTACAACATAGTTTTCATATACAGTCTTATGAAACTTGTTTAGAATATTGATATAAAAAAGATATGTTTCTCATTTTGCATATCTGAATTTTTGTGTAGGCTAGTCCACTGGTAGTGTACATCAGAATTTACTTTAATTCTACTTTACTCTTTCCTCACCATTGACTGAATTTTCCAGCTATCCATGTTTTCACTGTTATACGGTAGGGGGCGCTATGACACATCTTCTAGTACAGAAACTCTGGATCAAAACACAGGAGAAAAAGAAGCTGAACCAAGTGAACCAAGAGAGGTAGGTTTCCTATCAAATATTAAACAGCTTGTAAATCAAAACTGCTTGCTTAATATTACCAAAAAAATGAAGCGTAACACATGAAGAGAAAACGTCTGTGAAGCTTTGGGGTTCTTGGACTTGATCTACTCCATCTGCGTTTTGATCATCGTTCTGAATCTGATCACAAAAATGTGATTTTCTCAACTTATTTGCCTTTATGAAACTTACCAACATTCAAGTGCTAATAAAAATGTTATTAAAATTAGTTAAAGTAGTTAAATTAAAGTAGTAAAGTATTAAAGTAGTTAAATGTATTTTTCAAGTATAAAAAATAATAGTATACTGCAAGTGCAAAATAATATATAAATATTATAATGTTATGTTCACTTAAAGAAAACTTACAAGTATACTTGCAGTATAAACTTCTAAACTAGTGGTTTACTGAGAGTACACTGCATTAAAAAATGTACTACTTGTATTAAAATAGTAAACTACTAGTATACTTATAAGGTCACTTGTAGTAAAGATGCATTAAAAATGAGAAACCTAGTTGTGTACTTAAAGTTTGCACTTTTAGTACACTTAAACGTATACTTTTATATACTAAAAGTGGGCCAATTTAGTCCCAAGCAGTATTGAAATAGTACACTTACAAGTCTACTACAAGTACACATTGATATTAGTATACTTACTACATAAAGTATACTTAAAAATATACTTGGACATTACTTAAGTATACTTCATAAAATTAACTTGAAAAATACTTTTTCGTAAGGGGTAGCACTTGTGAGAGGGTTGATAGTTGAAAAAGTCTAATAACTACTGCTCAGTGTTACTGTTTTGTCACATGTGGATTAAAAGATGAGACAGACATCAGTCAAGAGATAATCAGACAGCCTAATGAAAAATATGGTTCTACATCTTACCCCATTCATCCGTCTTTCCAATATTTTATTGTATGGATAAATTGTCTGTCGACTGCATTTGCAACCTTAAATGACAAAGGCAAAAAAAAAAAGTTTGGTTCACTTTAAATGGGTCTGAGTTTGCTTGAGGTCTTATATATGAGTCACTGTTCTTAGTTCACTTTGAGGGCTGAAAGAGACCTAGTGTGAATACAACCTGAGTTTGGTCCAATTAAAGGGGGCTACATGCAAAAACACCTTTACACCCAACACATGGCTGCTGATATGCACATGGGGTTCAAAGAATAGAAACAAATATACACATGGGGTGCAAAAAATGTCTTGCTTTTTGCTTCCTTCTTTTTGGCCAGGGTAGAGGGTGGGGCTTCTGTGGTTTCTGTACCTGTGGCTTAGGGTGCAAGGGGAAAGATTAAGAATTATATATAGTATCTTGGGGAAGTGGCTTAATTGATAGATAGGGGTGAAATTCACATTAGTTAACTTATTATATATTAACACAATGATTACAAAACCATGGTACCAATTTACAGATGGGGTGCAAGGCAAATTACTTACTTCGTCTTTTCTTTAGTTGAGGTGGGATGCATGGTGGGGCTCGTCTGCCTTGGCCTGGGGTGGATGGTGGGCCCGGGGGTTAATAGGTGCAAGAGAAAAAGGTTGAGAATTGTATATTTAGTATTTTGGAGGAGAGGCTAAATTAATTAAAAGAGGTGAAATTCACCACATGTAACTTGTTTTATATTGTGCACTGATTGGAAAAAACATAGGACAAATTTACAGATGTGGTGCAATGCAAGATTACTTACTTTTTTTCCTGGGTTTCCTAGGTTCCACATGCTGCTGAGCCTGAGAGTTGATCGTAAATAAATCAAGCGTAATAATTTGCTGGTCTGTTGGGGTAGGCTGGTCTTGTGGGATTAGCTGGTCTAGGGGTTGGGGCTGGTCTTCCTGGGGCTGGTCTAGGGGCAGGGGCTGGTCTTGCTGGGGATGGTCTAGGGGCAGGGGCTGGTCTTGCTGAGGCTGGTCTAGGGGCAGGGGCTGGTCTTGCTGGGGCTGGTCTAGGGGCAGGGGCTGGTCTTGCTGAGGCTGGTCTAGGGGCAGGGGCTGGTCTTGTTGGGGATGGTCTAGGATCAGGGGCTGGTCTTGCTGAGGCTAGTCTAGGAGCAGGGGCTGGTCTTGCTGAGGCTGGTCTTGCTGGGAATGGTTTTGCTGGGGATGGTCTTGCTGGGGCTGGTCTAGGATCAGGGGCTGGTCTTGCTGGGGCTGGTCTAGGATCAGGGGCTGGTCTTGCTGTGCTTGGTCTTGCTGGGGCTGGTCTTGCTGAGGCTGGTCTAAGGGCTGGGGCTGGTCTTGCTGGGGCTGGTCTAGGATCAGGGGCTGGTCTTGCTGTGCTTGGTCTTGCTGGGGCTGGTCTTGCTGAGGCTGGTCTAAGGGCTGGGGCTGGTCTTGCTGAGGCTGGTCTTGATGAGGCTGGTCTTGCTGGGGCTGGTCTTGCTGAGGCTGGTCTTGCTGGGGATGGTCTTGCTGGGGCTGGTCTTGCTGAGGCTGGTCTAGGGGCTGGGGCTGGTCTTGCTGGGGCTGGTCTTGCTGAGGCTGGTCTTGCTGGGGCTGGTCTAGGATCAGGGGCTGGTCTTGCTGAGGCTGGTCTTGCTGGACTTGGTCTTGCTGGGCTTGGTCTTGCTGAGGCTGGTGTTGCTGGGCTTGGTCTTGCTGGGGCTGGTCTTGCAGAGGCTGGTCTAGCTGGGGCTGGTCTAGGGGCAGTGGCTGGTCTTGCTGGGGCTGGTCTAGGGGCTGGGGCTGGTCTTGCTGGGGCTGTTCCAGGATCTGGGGCTGGTTTAGGATCAGGGGCTGGTCTTGCTGAGGCTGGTCTTGCTGGGGCTGGTCTAGGGGCAGGGGCTGGTCTTGCTGAGGCTGGGGCACACCTGTTGTAAAGTTATCAAAAATATAAATTCAGTACACATTGTCAAAGAAATCAACAACAAACACTAATTAACTTTTCTTACCATGCAGTTTGATTGTAAAGTCATATGCCCTCTTCATGCTGGTTAGGAAACGCATATTATTTTGAGTTGGTGGCAGATGCGTGACTACATCTGCCATCAACATGCCTGTGCCCTTGTGCCTCTGTCTGATAAATACTATGGGCATATAGCCTAAGGCAGAAAGTTTTTGGACCTGAAATGAAACAAAGTAATTAACACATGATTAAAGACATATTGTAAAATTAATACACAGAAATATTAATTCATGAGTATTTCTTAAATTGCAACTGTCAGTACTCAATTTTTTTTTTTTAATAATTAATAAGATGTTGTGACAGTAATGAAGATGAAGTCTTCTCCACACTGACTTTGAATCAGAAACAGAGGGCAATATACTTGGTGTATAAACTAGGTATTAATTGATTCATAGTTCATCCCTATCAATAGTCCCTGCCATCAGTTACACAAGTATTTTAAGATAAGTGTAGTCTAGAATATTACCTACTTGTGTACATACACCAATACATTTTCAAGTTTTTTTTTCACAACAGAAGTACACCTGCATAAAATGAAAGTATATTTAAATATTGTGTATTGGGAGCTTTTTGGCAAACTGTTTATCAGAGCAACTTGCATGTGATATACATTTATCACTTGAGCGTCATGTGTGCTGCAAAAGCAATTTCATAGGGATGTATGGTGTGGTTTTTAAAGTGATTGTCTGTCTAAAATTTCATACTGACAAGATGTGCCAACATCTAAGCACACATGTGAAGCCTGGTACACAACACACACTGTCTTCTGTCCATCATTTTTGTTTTTGATGACCCTCTGGCCCCAGTCATCATTAATTTTTGCAGTTTTTAAAAACCGCTTGCTTGGCAGTGTGGCAAAACAAGCACTGCAGGTTTTGCGGTTGGCCTGCTGACGGACCTGGCAGCTAGGGCAAGGCCTGAATTTTGGCTTTGTCATTCTGAAATGTACACACATACAAAAAATATAAATATTAAATATCATACAGAGATCCGAACACACATAAGTACAAGAAAGACAGAGCTAGTCAATTTATTAACATGTGTCATACAGCAGTAGGCTATGCTTAACAGCAATCTTATAGGTTGGCCTATATTGTGCAGAATTTCATTTGGTGCAATAACCAGGTATTATATGCAAGTCTCTATCAATTTAATTGGTATATTGTGCATATTGCAGAATAAAGGGCCTTAAAGGGCATATTACCCCTTAAAGGGCATATTGCAGGTTAGAGCTTCAGTGATTCAATGTATAGAAAAATAATGTATGAAATAGATTTTCTTGAAAAACACGTATAAATACGCTACATAGGCTTCTGGAGTCGTTTTTTGTGAGAGAATTTTACTTCCGCATCTGAAAAATGCCAAATCGGAAGTGACGTAACTCAAGGGAGCGCGATCAATATAAACAATAGGAAAACAATGGATCGCAATGACAGTTCGGACGCTGAGGAAATTGTAAATGTTTATTCATGATCGTATCACAAACCACAGCCATACAATTAGCCTGCTATGTGTTTAAGAGAGCAGCGACAGGCCAGGATTAGACAGAATAACGGTCAAAAGAGACAAATTCAGCTGTTGTGTGAGGAGAAGCAGTGGAGAACAGGGCCAAGACCGGTGTTAGCTTAGCTAACGATATGTGCTCAGATCACAATATTGTACAGATTATTATCATGAATCAGGCAATAGCAAAGCTATTGGTCATCTAGGAGTAACGTTATTGATTACTAATAACAGAAACTAATAAACCTTGATCAGGCGTATGTCACACGTGTTAATATCCGTCCACACTAAAGTTACGTGATATAGCGGTTTCTCATCACGACTGATTTGGTAGTTAGCAAATGAACTAATAACATAGTAGTGTTACTGTATGTGTTTAATGTAATGTTATCCTTTATTCATTAATTCTGTGTTATGAGTTTATTCCGTGCCCATTCACTGATAGTGTGAGGATGTATATGACGCCATGATTATGTAGGTGTGTGAACTTGAATGTATACGTTTACAGTATATACATGGCATGAATGAAATTGGAGTATTTACATTACCAGCACATAATTCAAAACTGTGTTGTGTGAGTGTGAGACTGTATGCATGTGTACATAATTTGTATTCATCAGTGTTGAAATTGATTAAAGTAAAAACGGTGAAGAAGCATTGCGTGTGTAAGTTTATTCATTTAATATAATCATTTACAGTAGTATTACAATGTTGAACTCCCATCATATCGCCAGGATGATAATCCTCTGGTCTATAATGAATGCATTTATCGAAGCAGATGCAGAAGTGAAGTCCCTTCTCTTCACCTGCACAAAACACACCCCGGCACGGAAGATAGCAGTGTCCTTTTTCTTGTTATTAAACCTCTGGACTCGATGTCCTGATAGGCTGGAGTTTGTGCAACCTCCACAAACACAATAATTTACCATGACGATGATAAATAGAATACAAAAACTACAGAAAACACACTAATTCACGACCGCTGTCACTGAATACCAGCCTACTCTGCACTGAAGGTGTTTCTCAATGTCAAGGATACTTCCTTGGCAGGGCTGGTCCTTCCAAGTCACTTCCTTCAGAGGCTAGGCGAGGCTCCTCTTTAGCATTCGGAGAACACGTAAATGGAACAGACTAGCAAGTGCACGTCATTGCATCATTACGTCAGTGAAAAGGTCCGATTTCGGCGCTAAAAACTGGAAGTGCAAACGGTTTGGTTGCTGTACAGTATTTTTTCCGATATGGAAATGGAGATAGTGAGGCAGCATCGGCGTCAGGATCGCAGGAGGAGAATTTTAATTTGTCGCCACCTCTGCCGTCAAAGACGTGGGATGGTAAGTAACGTTAACGCTCTTATAATTCATTTAAAAATAATTACATCCTCCATTATGTTATGGGTCAAATTGACCCGCACTGTTTAAACATACTTGAATCAATATGATTAAAATGGAGTTTATTGATTTAAAAATGATTATATTGCCTGAGTGAACAGAACTATGTCCATAGCAACGCTCTGTTTTTCATGGCAACGGTGTGTTATACTTGCAGTGGTCTGTTATCTAGAAATAACAGACCGGAATTCAACCAAGCCATGTAATAATATTTCATATTTAAAATATATATATAATTTAAGAACTATTTGTTAAAGACTTGTCCTATCTCACAAACAAGATTTTTTTTAATTTCCCCAACTAGGCTTTTTTTTTTACCCTATTGAGCGAAATTATCCCTTCAGTCTTTCTCTCCACATTTTGGACATTATGTATGTGTGTGCTTTCGCATATGTATTTATTGCATTGTTTTACTGTCTTGTCGAGATGAGCAGAGCTGGCATCTTTTCCATTGACGCTTTATTTTGAAAAAATAAATTGACAGATTGTCAAATTGACCCACAACATAATAGGAGTGTTAAGCTTATTGACTGGTAATATTCTAGCTGTTAAAACACATGCAATGGTACAAAACAAAAAAAGCCTAGGCTATATGAAGTAAAAATTACAAGGTGAATCACCAATAAATGGGAACAACTTTAAATCCCCCCTCTGCAAATCAGTTGAGCCGATATGTTTAATAGTTTAACAAACATTAAATAAATGGCAAAACTGAAATTATACTTAAACCTTCCTCTCTTCTACATGTTGTACAGGCTCGGTTGTCTGGCTATCACCAGACCAAGCTCAATTTAATATTGAACATTGGTCTGGGGAGTTTGCTATGTATTTCCTACTGCACAAGAGGCGTGATCAACGAGCATTATTCACGCAATTGGATAGTCCTTCAACCAATCAGATCAACAATCCGGGTGACGTACTTTTGAAGAGCAATGCGAAAACTCCAGACAGGTTTAGTTTGTATTGGTTTGTAGCATTGATCAGCGGTTTGCAGAAGCAGCAATAGCATCGAGCGATTTTTGCAGGTTGTGCAAAAAAACATGAAAGTGAGTGATATTTACACCCAGTCGAGCGATTTGTTTGCTAAAAACCAAAGAAGTCATTCAGCATCGTTGAGAGGTTAAAAGGAATTGGATTGACGGTCGTGCGAGAGACGTCATCGTGTTATACCCGCCCAGAACCATAGAAAGAGCTCTGTACCCGCCAATAGCGAGCAAGATGGATAAGCCAGTCTGTGAAAGTGTAACAGAAGTAGTAGAAATGAATGGACGGGTTTCCAGACTGAGTTGCCGGGCGAAATCAAATCGCCAGCAGATCAGGCTGGGTTTACCCAGTCTACAGGCTCGGCACTACTGTGCCATCAATTCCACAGTGCCAGTACTGTAGCGGTACTACGGAGGGGAGGACACTCGGCCAGACTTCAGGCTGGGCAGAGAGGCCATGCAGCAGCTGATGGTGGCCCTGAAGACTGACAGGCAGCACGGATGGGGCCCGACCCTGGAGACACTCGTGTTCCTGTTCTGGCTGGCAACCGGTTCAGCCTACAGAGTTGTCTCCAGGGTCTTTAGCATGCCTCTTCCCACAGTGCACAGAGTTGTCCACAAGATGGTGGATGAGGTGGTGGCTGTGCTACCCCAATTTGTGCACTTCCCTCGCACACAGGAGGAGCTCCAAGTGGTTGGGGATGGTTTTGCTCGCTTGGCTAATCACCAAGCATTTGGCAAGGCAGCAGGGGCAGTAGACGGCTGCCACATAAGAATAAAATGTCCCGGCGGCCCTGATGGCCACGATTACAACAACAGAAAGCTCTTCCCTTCAGTGGTGCTCCAGGCAGTCTGTGACCATCAGGGCCGCTTTATTGACATCTTTGTGGGTTACCCAGGAAGTGTGCATGATGCACGCATCCTCAAGCACAGCCCCATCTACACTAGGGGGACTTACCCTCCGCCTGGGTATTTTCTCCTAGCTGACGGTGGCTACCCATGTCTACAGGAACCCCTGGCCCTTATCACACCATATAAGAGGCCAGTGAGAGGCATGGCAGAGCAAAGGTTCAACTACCATCTTTCCAAAGGTCGCACAATCATTAGGGGCCAAGCCCCGAAGGGGCTGTAGCCCCTATTGTAATTGTACGTTTTCCCTTTTATTATTATTATTCTTCCTCCCGAATGGGAGTCTATGGCAGCCCTATCAACGGAACATGAGAAAATGATGAAATTTGGCACAGTTGTAGAGATGCTCATGAATAGTGATTGGACCAAATTTGGAGTCTCTAGAACCAACTCTATAGCGCCACCACCAGTTCAAAATTTCAACATTCTAACGGTTTTAACATTTGAACTGTTTGTCATAGAAAAATTAAATTTAGTTCATCTGATTCGTCTCTTCATGCTGATGCTATTCAACTTCTTACATTAAGTCTCCACCCATTACAGTAGCGGCCATTTTGAAAAGTACAGTATTTGTTTTTTTCGCTTCTCCTCCTTCAAAATTTGTCCAATTTTGTCCAATCTTTGATCAGATTATCTTTGGACTGAGCCGCACAGAAATGACTGAACAGATTTTTTTTATTCATCTTTGTTCAAAGGTTATGATGTCACGAAGTTAACGAGGTCGACCCGAAATTAGTATAGAGGCTGTATCTCGGCCAAACTTTGAGCAATCGAAACAAAAATTGGTACGCTTCATCAGAACCATGGTCTGAGGGTCTATGCCAAACTTGGGAACAGCGCCACCTACAGGTCATGAGATATGAAAAATGGCTATTTTGGCCAATAACTTTTGAACAGTTTGTCAGAAATCAAGATCTTGGTGTCTATGGATTCCTTGGATCATGCCGAATCCGACGATACCGATTCTGTCAATATTGGATGTATCACGTGTCCGCCATTTTGAATTTTGTCATAAATTGCGATATCTTTTAAACAATTTGACATATCTTCACAAAAATTGGTATGTATGACCTTTAGAAGGTCGTGAAGGTACCTGAGAAGTTTCAGCACAGCGCCACCTACTGTTCCACAGATGTAATGATTATTTCAAAAACGCTTATAACTTTTGAAAACACTGTCCAAAATGTGTATGCTTCATGTCATTTTATTCCCTGGCTTATGCCGATTCCGACAATGTATCATTTGCCATTTTCCTTAAATGTACCTGTCTGCCATATTGAAGTAAATGAAAAACAGTTTTTTCGCTACTCCTCCTACAAATTTTGGTCAATTTTGTCCAAAATCAGCTCAGATGATCTTTGGACCGAGCCGCACAGAAATGACTGAACAGATTTTTGATATTCACTACCATTTCCGAGATATTCATCTCTGAATGTGACCTTGCTTGTGTTTGTTGTCTTATGCTAGTTAGCTTAGCACAGTAATTGCTTAGCATGCTAAACTATTGCTATTCTTTCTAATGTGGTCTTCAGTCAACAGGTTAACCAAAACTTAGTTGGCATTAAATAACTTTGCATACTAATATGGTTAACATGCTATGAAGCTTTTTTTTTTGTGAACTCTTTCTCACACTGAAACCTCTGCTTAGCATACTGATGAACTTGCATGGCTGATTAGCTCAATGTGTTACGCCACGGATCCCGAATGCTCTGCATCGTGGGTTCGAAACTCAGTGTGACATATGCCCAGACCGCATGAGGTACTGTGGCAGGAAAAGATGCAGAACTTGTGTCTGTTCTAGGCATTCTGCCTAAAACTGGTCTAATCTGAAGCTATCACATGCAATTCCTTTATGTCCAAATTCGTAGTTATTCTTCTTCCCCCTGTATGGTAATCAATGAACCATAAGAAGGAAAATTATCAAATTTGGCATGCTTGTAGTGATAGTAATTAAAAGTAATTTGACCAACTTTGGAGTATCTAGGACTAAGTCTATAGCGCCACCACCAGTTCAAATATTCACTTTTGTAAAGGTTATAACTTTTGAACCCTTTGTTCCAGAAAAATGAATGTCAATACAACTGATTCCTCTCTTCATACTGATCACATTCAATATCTTACATTAAGACTCCACCCAGTACAGTAGTGGCCATTTTGAAAAGTACAGTATTCCATTTTTTCACTACTCCTCCTACAATTTTTGTCCAATTTTGTCCAAAATCAGCTCAGGTGATCTTTGGACCGAGCCGCATAGAAATGACTGAACGGATTTTTGATATTCGCTACCATTCCCAAGATATTCATCTCTGAATGTGACCTTGCTTGTGTTTGTTGTCTTATGCTAGTTAGCTTAGCATGCTAATTGCTTAGCATGCTTACCAGTTGTCATTCTCTTTAATGTGGCTCTTCAGCTATCAAGTTAACCATGAGCTTCATTAGCATTAAGTTAGCTTAGCATGCTAATATGGTTAGCATGCTAAGTAATGCTTTTTTGTAAATTCTTTCTTACACTAAAAGTTCTCTTCCACAGATTGTTGAATGTGCATCCTCAAGTAGCTCAATGTGTAAAGCCAGTTACCTGATGAGCTCTGCACCCCAAGATAGTGGGTTCGAATCCCAGGTGGAGCGGTTTTCTGAAATAGTGTGTTTTGATTCCTTTACTGCCTCTTGGATTAGAAATAATGCTTTTTGTTTCATGCTGTGTTCATTTTCATCTAAGCTTATGTACATAAGTTCTGAGTTCATTTTCGCCCGTAATTCTGAACCAGCTGTTTCATGTTTGTTCATTTTCTGCTGTTTTTCCTCTTCCTGCTCTGTATTGCGCTACAGCATGATGAGCTGCAGAATGATCTAAAGTAGTTATTAAATATAACATTCAGTGCAGTTTTATAAAAATTCTTCATTTTGAGTTCATTTTCACATGAACTAATGAACTTCGGCAGGTGTGGAAACATTCACTTGCACAGTGGTGCAATGAGATGAGGAATGGACACTGGACTCGGAGGTCGTGGATTCGAATCTTGTGTGGGGTTCCTTTATACAATTGTGTGTAATGAGTCATTTTGATACCTTTTTTATCCAAATAAGGATTGTGCTAATCTTTATTCCTCTTCAATGAGATACAAGTATTTTAGTTCATTCCGTGTTCGTTCTCTGAACTTCTATTGATTTTCATTTCATTTCCACCTGTCCTTCTGAACCAGATGTTTTGCATGTACATTCAATTTCTGCTGTTTTTGCTCTTCCTGCTCCGTATTGCGCTACTGCCCCTACTGGGGCTTGGCCCCGAATTGCTGCTTGCAGCTATATTTGAGCGTGCATTTGGATTGATGAAAACCCGCTTCAGGTGCATCTTTTTAGAAGCACTTGAAGTACATACACTGTTTGTCCCTAAGGTAATAAATCATTGCAATACTTCTGTAGTGGATTTCTTAATCAAATTATAGTATCCTACTCAAAATAACAGTTAATGCTTAACAACTTCTAAAGTCACACTATCTTCTGTGTTCATGTTTTTTCACATCTCAACAGTCTTGTATCCTTTTGGTCTGCCTTGTGCACAGGTGGTGACGGCGTGTGTAATTTTGCACAACATTTGTGTTGGTGTCGGCGATGTGCTGGAAGATGTTGTGGAGGAGGACAACCAGCCACCTGGGGAGCTTGATGGTGGGGAGAGCCGGAGTGGAGCTGCTTGGCGGGCTGCGCTGACCAACGAGGTGTCTGCACTCCACGAGGCACCTCTTGACCATGACTATTTTTGCCAGGTGAATAATTAAGTGTGGACTATGACCTGCTGTGCTTACATCCAAGTACATACAACACCACCATTGGTAAACACCCATACAGTCAAGAAGGTAAATGAAATATGCTTAATGTACCAGTGATGTACTGTATTATGGTCTTATCTGACCATAAAAGTACATTAAGTATATTTTATTTACCTTCAGTGATACAATATTAAATATACTGCAGAATCAGTATATTAGAATCAATTATCATCTTACATGACAGATTGGATTACCACTGGACTAACCTAAACTTTCTTCTTCTGTCTGCAGCCTTGAAGCAACAACAGCAGCACCGGTGATGCTGTAGGCAGTGTGGCTGATGGCCACTTGTGTTCTTCTCGTCTTTTTGTATATAGTTGTAAATGTTTAAAAGTTGTTGTATATAGTTGTAGATGTGAGAATGTTGTTTAAATGAATTTGCTGATTCATGTATATAGTTGTCAATATAGAAATGTTTAAATTGAATGTAACAAAGATGAAATTAATGCTTTTTGTAGAGCTTGGAATACCAATTCACAAAACGTTGTAAACAAGGGTGAAGATATTGTTCAAGACATTGTTTTGTTTTTCTACTGCGGTCTAAAGAACAATGTTTTTAAAAAATGGATATACAGTTTATATTAAATAATTAAGGGGCAAAGACAAAACCAGTTAAATTTAATTGACTTTATTTTTCCGCCAACCTCTCCAACAGCAAAAAAAAGCGGTTTGCCCTCTCTCTGGCCTCTGCTTCCCTTCTCTCATCTGCCTCCCTCTGGTATTTAATATCCTCCTTTAGAAACTGTAGGATTGGATCCTCTCGCTCCCTTCTCCTCTTCTTTCCTCTGTGCCCTGCTCTCTCTTTGCTCCTGTCTCTCACTGTCTCCTCTTCCTCATCCTCACCTCTCCCTTCATCTACCTCTTGTGCAGTGCTTGGCCCTGGTTTTTCCTCTTGGATCGAGGCAATAAGGCAAGGGGGAGAGACTGCTGCAGACTGCCCTAATGCCTCGTCCATGAGGGCAAACCAGGGCCAATTTGCTGCGGTCGCCTTGCCATCCTCTGTCCCTTGACCTGTGGCAGGACACTTACATTCCTAAACAGTGAAGATAAAAATGTGATGATGTACACTACCGTTCAAAGGTTTGGGGTCAGTACGATTTTAAATGTTTTAAAAAAAATTCTCTTCAGCTAACCATGGCTGCGCTTATTTGATTAAAAATACTACAAAAATCAGTTATAGTATTAAATATTATTCCAGTGTAAATCAGCTGTTTTCTATGTCAATATACAGTAAAGTGTAATTTATTCCTGTGATCAAAGCTGAATTTTCAGCATCACCAGTCTTCAGTGTCACATGATCCAGAAACATTTATTATTATCAATGTTGAAAACAATCGTTAGTCTGTCAGTTGTACAGTTTTTTTCAGGATTCTTTGATGAATAGGAAGTTCATAAGAACAGCATTTGTTTTAAATAGAATCTTTTGTAACATTATAAATGTCTTTACTGTCACTTTCGATCAAATTAATTATTCCTAAATAAATAAAAGTAATTCTTTCCTCCAAAAAATAAAAATAAAATTCTCACTGACCCCAAACTTTTGAACGGTAGTGTATTAGTACTATTGTATACTACACTGCATATATTTGCTGGAAGTTTACATTCAAGGCTTACTTCAAAAATCACAAGTTACATTAAAATGTGGAAAAACAATTATTTCCATACTTGTCTCCCACCTTGTACTTGGTTTTTAAATGTCCCACTTTTTTTTGCCTGTGCGTGGGAAACCCTCCCTTCCAGCCCCATCTTCTCCAAAATAAGCCTATGTGAATGATGGGAGGGAGAAATAAAAAGAAGATTACACAGCTATCACTTCTGAACATTAAATATTTTGCTTCTTACCGATATCCATTCGCCGCGGTGTCTCTCCCCCCGGTAAACAGCTGCTTGTTTTCGACACGGAGGCGTTTGTTCCTTGGTCCCTGTTAAAAAAGACGAGAAAGCTATGAATAACTCTGTGAATGGTATAATGATATAATATTAACGTTAAATTACTTTGGACAACTTAACTAGTTATTTATAAAAGAAATGCCGGTGACGGCAACCAAGCTAACAATTGTTAAATGACGGTCCGGTTCAGTTAGCCATCAAGAACGTAATTTGTATTTGTATAATTTATAATATAAATACCGTAGTAATTTGTACTGGCATTTAAACGTTAAACATTATTTATCTGACATATTTACTACAGTTATAACAAATGTTTGGTAACGTAATTATACTTACATTTGAAAGAATATTGCGCGCTAACGTCCGACATTTTCTTTTTAATTTTTTGAACAAGCTGCGCGCATAGGATTGTGGGTGATTTGAGAGCGCGAAGAGCGCGAAAGATACACATATGCATCCTTTTTCTGTGTATGTGATATTTTTCGAACGAAGGACTCAGTCCTTGTTTGAAATCCCGAGGATCCTCGACATTGGAACAGTCCTTCGACGGATGTCGATGATGTAGCATCCTCGAAATTCTGGTTTCCGAGGATCCTTCCTTGACATTGAGAAACACCTCGAGTCAACACAGAGCTCGGCGAACGATTCCCTTTAGTGACGTAAAATGACGTGACGCTGAAAAAAAAGCGTTTTTTACAGAGACCGTCACTTTATCTACTAAATTCATGCCCTTATGTCTCGCAAAACATTTTTAAACCCTGCAGTATCCTTTTATATGGTATTTTTGTACAAGGTTATATATTCATCTCGATAAAAAAGGTTTAACCTGCAATATGCACTTTAAAACAACATCAACAAATGATTTTATATTCTTTGATCCTGACCTTTACACTTTAAGTTGATAAAAGTGAGTAAAGAAGAGGCAGCAACTCCGTTCCTCTAAAAAGCAACCACCACTCAGATGGTAGGGGAGAGAGAGAGGGAGAGAGGGATGGAGAGAGATTGAGAGAGAGAATTGAATTGAATTTGAATTTCAACACACCTTTATTACAATTTTCGACATTATACAATCAATTCATACTACATATACACAAAACTCATTTTAAAAAACAAAACAAAATAAACACCCAAAAATTAGAAAATTGTAAACTCTAAATCCCCGTCGCTAATTTCACACAGAGCCCTTTTGTAACACCAAATCATTTCAAACTGCATAAGATCTCCCATAGCTTTATAGTACCAAAAATCAACCAGAATCCTAGACTTCACTAAGTTAAAAAACCCAGTTTGTAGGTTACCATTTAAATTCTGTTCAATCTTAATTTTCCTGGTATCATAAATTGCCATTTTTGCTTGGCCTAAAAGGAAATTTAACAATTGGCAACAGATGTTTCTGAGTATATTTAAAACCACAAATAAACACTTCCAATGAAAAGATCTCATCAAACCGATTAAACAAACCCCCTAGAACTTGAAAAAGTGAATTGAGCCTATTACAAAAAACAAAGGCATGATAAACAAGACAATAAACAATACAAATAAGACAATATACAAGACAAATGTGGCTCTTAAAAGTGCTGTTTTTTGATGTAATGAGGTGCTGATTTTTTTTTTTTTTAAAGGACAGGGAAAAAATTGAGGAACCTGCAGAGAAAGAGAAGAACAAATAAAAAGAGAATAGATCACCAAACTACATATTATACAATATGAATAACTACTAGGCTAAGAAGTTAAGTAAAAGCTGCTCTTGTTCATTCATGCAATCACAATATCATAAAAAATGAATGATTTTAAAAAGAAGTCATTGTGTGAGCAAGGGTTTTATCATGATATTTTGAACACATCCTGGTTCTGCCTTAATTCAAATGGATAAACAAACAGGAATAACATGATCAGGGTGCTTGTATAAACTTGGTCACACACAGTGACGTGTTGCACAAAATTGCGCCAAAATATCAATCATAATGAAAAAGTACAGTTTCAATATTTTTTACCCTTGCTAAAAAATTTAAAGGGGTAAGCATCAATATCTAAGTGAAGAAAACACGGGTATATGTAGCCATTACGTTTAAACACATCACTTCCCAGAATACATCCATCTCTTTGCCAAAGGATATGTCCATATAAGACTTCTGCAGTAGACTATTTATCACAACTTCATAATCAGTATTGAGATGAAAGTTCTATAAAAGTAGGCTATTCTTTTTGGCGCAAAAAAAAAAATTAAAATAAAAAGTTGTAGGCTCACTAAGCCATAGCAAATTAAAAAACCATCGACAATTATAAAATATCCCACATAAATTAATTCATTTCTTAAGCCTACAGCAAATATGCAGTCCTGCAATTATGTCGTTTTAATATAACCCAAAATTATATTAAAAAGAGAAAAAAGTCGTGATACCGATTTAGACAAGGGTTTCTGCCCCACGAAAATGTATGGCGACCCCGCACCAATGAATGACTCTAACGGTATATGCGCTGCACGCTACACAATTTGCAGCATAAAATCAATCGCCTGAAACCTACTTTCCAGCGCAGGCGACCGCTGGATGGATAACCCCACTTCGTCAAAATTCAAAGATGAGGGATTTGCACTCAAATCTATTAGACGACCTTCTACGTTGTCAAGCGACGAATATGGGTACCTTCAACGTCGGGTTATGGACGTGAGGGGGAAATGACCAAACGGCAGTATGTGACGAATAGGGGTGAGACCGTGTTGTGCTTTACACTGACTTTAACAAGGCAAACATCTTGGGATCTGCCAGTAAGAAACTTACTGTATCAAGTTGCACAGTAGGTTATGCAGCTTTGTATTGAGGGCATGATAGTGTAAAATATCTAACTGCATTCAATAAAAGGTAATACTTAAAAAAAAAAAAAAAGGACTAATGTCCTTATTTTCCAAGTGGGTGAGAATTTTGTGAATGATGAATGAAACTGCATCCTCTGTGGATCTGTTTGTCCTGTTCACAAACTGTAGTAGATCAGAGGAGTTTGCTTTGGTGCTCATGATGAGTTTCTTAATAAGGCTCTTGAAACACTTCATGAGAACCGCTGATCTGCACTCACTAACGCAAGAGATTGTGTCTTTCTGGAAACAGGGATGATAGTGGTGGACTTGAAACGGAAAGGAACTGCAGACAGGGTGAAGTAAAGATTGCAGAAACACACACACACATGATCAGAAACCACACTCTTACAACACTTACCAGGAAGAGGTTATTTCTCCTTTCTGTTTTACTGACTTTCTCTTGAAAAAAGCAGTAAAAAAAAAAAGTGGTCAATGAAGAACGAAGAGGAAAAGCTTTCAAGAAGGATTTTTATGTTTGGTTCTGAAAAGATGGCATATATTTGTGATTCTCATGGCTTTTCATTTTTGAGACCTTGATTCAGAAAGTAAAGTTTACATTGCTGGAGCTCAGAGAAAATGGCTTCACTATCTGAAGACGATTTATCTTGTTCCATGTGTCATGAAATCTTCAAGGACCCAGTTATTTTATCCTGCAGTCACAGTGTCTGTAAAGAGTGTCTTCAACAGTTCTGGAGAACCAAGGAAACTCAGGAGTGTCCCGTCTGCAAGAGAAGATCCTCAAGAGATGATCCTCCGATTAATCTGGCGTTAAAAAACTTAAGCAAGTCATTCCTGAAGGAGAGAAATGAGAGGCGTTCATCGGGATCAGAGGAGATCTGCAGTTTACACAGAACGAAATTCAAATTCTTCTGTCTGGAGGACAAACAGCCTGTGTGTGTCGTGTGCAGAGATTCACACACACACGCCTATCACACATTCAGACCCATCGGTGAAGTGGTTTCATCATGTAAGGTAAGACGGATTTACACTTATGTATTATCTACACGATCATATCACAGAAAGATCTTATAGATTTCCACTTTAAATTCTAGGAGGAGCTCAATACAGCACTGAAGTCCTTACAAGAGAAACTTCAACACAATGAGAACAATAGAGAAGAGTTTGAGAATACAGTTCAACACATCAAGGTGAGAGCTGATTCTTTTGACATATTTTATACTGACATAATTACATTTCTTTATTGATACACAATATATATTCACACACAATCATACTCCTTCGCATATGTGCGTAATGGTTGTGTCGAAAGGTAGGCTATACCGTGTTACAAGAGACTTAGCCCTAACCTTTGAACTGAATGTGATCTGATTTCAGTCTCAAGCTGAGCACACAGAGCGTCAGATTAAACAGCAGTTTGAGAAGCTTCATCAGTTTCTCAGAGATGAAGAAGAAGCTACAATCACTGCTCTGAGGGAGGAAGAGGAGCAGAAGAAGCAGATGATGAAGGAGAAGCTGGAGGAGATGAACCGACACATCTCAGCTCTTTCACACACAATCAAAGACATGGAGGAGATGATGAAAGCCGGTGACAATGTCTGCTTTCTGAAGGTCTGATTTCAGATCATTGTTTGATCATTGGTTCATTGATTGAGTTCTTGATGATAAATGGTGTGTTTGTTCTGCAGGAGTTTCCAGTCTCAATGGAAAGGTGAGTGATCTGCTCCTGTCTCTGGTCTCTCTGGTTCTGATCCAAAGCCACTGCAGTTCTGCACATCAAAATCATCAGTGTTACATATATACTACTAGGTGTATATATGGGCCTGTTTACACTTGGTCCCTTCATGCGTTTTCTCTATTTCGGATTGCTATCCAATCATGAAAAGTTCAGGTGGAAATGCCCTCTGAAACTTTCAAGACAGAATTAAATCTGACCACTCAAACCACTTCTGGTGGTGGTGTGAGACACATTCCAGACAAAGCTGGACAAGCGTAAATGTATCTGGTTGTTGAAACCACATCCATTTTAACAAATCAGATATAGCCATCTGATCAGTAAAAACTTGTTAAAGGTCCCCTAGAACCCTTTTTCACAAGATGTAATATAAGTCTAAGGTGTCCCCTGAATGTGTCTGTGAAGTTTCAACTCAAAATACCCCATAGAGTTTTTATTATTCAATTTTTAACTGCCTATTTTGGGGCATCATTAACTATACACCGATTCAGGCTGCGGCCCCTTTAATTGCTTGCGCTCCCCGCCCACGGAGCTCGCGCACAGCTCAAGTTCACACAGCTAATATAACCCTCAAAATGGATCTTTACAAAATGTTCGTCATGCATACTGCATGCATGCGTCGGATTATGTGAGTATTGTATTTATTTGGATGTTTACATTTGATTCTGAATGAGTTTGATAGTGCTCCGTGGCTAAAGCTAACATTACACACTGTTGGAGAGATTTATGAAGAATGAAGTTGTGTTTATGAATTATACAGACCGCAAGTGTTTAAAAATGAAAATAGCGACGGCTCTTGTCTCCGTGAATACAGTAAGAAACGATGGTAACTTTAACCACATTTAACAGTACATTAGCAACATGCTAACAAAACATTCAGAAAGACAATTTACAAATATCACTAAAAATATCATGTTATCATGGATCATGTCAGTTATTATTGCTCCATCTGCCATTTTTCGCTATTGTTCTTGCTTGCTTACCTAGTCTGATGATTTATATAAGAAGGAGGAAACAATGGAGTTTGAGACTCACTGTATGTCATTTCCATGTACTGAACTCTTGTTATTTGACTATGCCAAGATAAATTCAATTTTGAATTCTAGGGCACCTTTAATTATTTTCCTGCCTTTGCAACATTGTAACAAAAAACATAAATTAGACCACTTTCAACTTCAAGACAAATGTTAAAAGTGATTTAAAGTGTTAGTTCACCCATAAATGAAATTTCTGTCATTAGGTTTTCACTCTCATGTCGTTCCACACCTGTAAAACCTTAATTCGTCTTTTGAACACAAATTAAAGATATTTTTGATGAAATCCAAGTGGTTTCTTAACCACACAGACAGCAATGTCATTGCCCCTTTCAAGGCCCAGAAAGGTAGTAAAGACATGTGACTACAGTGGTTTAACCTTAAATGGGTGGTTCAATGCGATTTCACTTTTTTTAACTTTAGTTAGTGTGTAATGTTGCTGTTTGAGCATAAACAGTATCTGCAAAGTTACTGCGCTGAAAGTTCATTGCAAACGGAGATATTGTCTTTTAAAGAATTCTCTGTTTAAGCAGAGCTATGCATGCTATACAAGCTTAACATGCTATAAAAAATTATCTGTACTTTGAGCTAAAACTTCACATACACACTGACGACAGGGACTTATTTTACATATTGTAAAAGTTGCATTATACCACCATGCTGCTCCTGAACCAGCATAGGACCAGCATAAACCAGCTTCAAAACCTACCTTACCAGCATATGTTGTTTTTTTTTAGCAGCAGATGCGCAAATATGTTTACTACACATCCTGAAGCACTCAGTGTTTTTTCAAGCATCTGCCATCTCACTTCATGACAACGGCTTTTTGTTAATTAATTTAAATGTAATCCAGAAAAATTAAAACAGAAAAAAGAATTTGGTAAAAAAATAAAACTGAATTTGAGGAAAAATGCAAAGTATTTCATAGAGCCCTACATATTGAATTGCATAGCATCATATCGCATCGGCCTCAGTTATGGAGATGCACATCCCTACTTGGCATTAATATGCGATCACCGTGCTCTGATCAAGCAGATCGGATCATTAGCGGATCAATATTCGTTCACATTAAGTGGCCTCTGTGTCTGGATAACCGATTGTATTTCTGTTTCCCGCACAATATTTAAGTTAGGCGTGTTTAAAAGGCAGACGCTTCAAATGGCCTCATAGTGTAAAACAACTTTCACTTTAGCCTCTATCAGTGCAGTGCAAGTACAACTGATCACAAATAGAGTACTTAATCTAGGCTACCAGTTTAAGTTTCCCAACATTCATTTTGTATGATGAAAAGATATAATTATTCCAACACATTTCAAGATTGAAAGGAGACTGCAAGCATTTATAGTATTTGTGTAATAGCCTATGTAGAAAAAAGCAGTATCCGAACACTTTGTATTAAAGAAATAAAAGAATGCACAACATATTAAAGAGCATTAATTAGAACTAAACAAGTGTAGGCTATACGACACCAGATAAGAGTAAAGATGATACAAATTAAACAATGTCCTATTACTTTCACTCACTTAGGCTTTACTTTCCAATCTCCAGTCTTAGATCAAATTAAGTTTTTTAAATTAAAAAAAATACTTCCAGAGTTGATCATACAAAATAACTGGGTTAATCACATCATCTAGGTTTAAGGTTACAGTGTGCAGTGACTTTAATGGGAGATTAATAAACTGAAACAATAAAAACATATGCGATCGCCTCGTTTAGATAATGTTGCACAATTAAAATGAAAAATGACACACAAGCTATCATTTATGTCTAAATAAACTGTTTTAAAGACTGACGTTTATTGCAAAGTTCAAAGAAGTTTCATTTCTTGTCAAAACTGCGTCTGTCCATTATTGATTATCCTCAATACAAGAATCAAGACATGCAGCTCAAAGAAATGGCATCCTTTACACTAATTCATTGACAAATTTGCAATTAAGGAACTTGCCTCTGTTTCCAAAAGACGGGCTGTCTCTGGTTATGGCTGAAGCAAAAGACCAAGGGCCATCATGCGACACACACCCAGGTGTCTTGTGATAAAAGGCCAAAACGCCAAAGGAGGCGGGGGTACACAACTGATGATGTGTCGTACTGGTGTAAAGAGACAGTCTTTTAATGTTTTTCCCCCTTGTTTCGTTTATCTTGAGATTGTAACACATAGTGCTATCAAGCAAATCAGTTGTATATCTAAACTGTAATTTAACAAGCAGGTTCATCACTATTTGAAACTAATTGATTTAATTAACTGCATAAACAATTCAACATTCAGCACTACAAAGTGTAGATCCTACACAGCTTTCCTTAGGGTGCGTTCACACTTGGCATGTTTGGTTTGATTAAAACGAACCCTGGTGCGATTTGCACATTTACCTCAGCAAACAGCATTGTTTTGGATGTTCAGCAAACTCCGTCTCAAAATAGGCAATATGTCATAAAATATGACCAATCACGTTGTGAATGTATCCCTCTGCCTTAAGGTTTGGTATCTTTTGGTTCGGTGATAAAATTGCCAATCTGAACGACTAAATTATTTTTTTCTTCTTTGGTCCGGACCAAATGAACCAAATGAACCAAACTACAAGTGTGAACGCACTCTTAATATAAGTTTGTACACCTGTGGGTGAGACTCATGTATATATATACCCGGGGTGTTAATTTAACACTGGTGATTTTGCTGTGTGATGTCTGATGTTCTTCCAGAGTCCAGAGCTCACAGCCGGATCCACAGATGGCTCCTGGAGCTTTGATTCATGTGCCACATTATTTGGGCAACCTGCCGTTCAGAGTCTGGAAGAAGATGCAGGACATCGTCCAAAACAGTGAGTCTGGAGAAGATCAGTGCTGGAAATCATGTGTGGGTGGACAGGCTTTTCATGACACAAAAGATCTATATTTCAGTTTGTAGTAAGGGAAGATCAATACAGTTCTGAGGCCGTATTCACAAAACATTTTATCTTGCCACTTAGAGGTCTCCTAAATAGCAGTAAAAGTTCTTAGGTAAGAGTTTCCTCTTAATACCCATTCACAAAACTGCTGAGACCAGCTTTTACTAAGAAACAGAGAGAAGTCTTAGGCTAAGAGAAAGGGCGGGGTTGACCTCATTACTATAGATGATGTCATCAAGCTTACTAACTATGCTCACCGTGATTAGTTGAAGGGGGGGGGGTCTTTGTCAGTGATTTAATCATAGAAATATTGCAGAATGAGGTATCATGTAGCCATATTCCAGTAAAGACTTTAACACTCTGAGGTCTGAGGTATCGCCGGCGATACCACTGCGGTTTTTTTCTTACCGGTGTGAAAGAGACTCAAAATACTCCATTAATGTTGCACATACAATTAAGAGTTATACACCATTTCAAACTGTGGAATATCTTCTTTTATTTGTGTACACTCAGAGTAAAAACAAAATGTTGTGCTTTTTGTAAAATAAAGAAAGCTAACATGATGTGTGATCTCTCGTCTCCCTCTGAACGAAGTCCAATCTAATAGTTCTCAGAAAATGAACTGTAACTTAGTGAATACTAATCACAAAAAAATTAGACTTGTGTCTAAAGAAACGTTGAAATGTCAGGTTTTAAATCGTGTAAGTCAAATCGAAAACAAACCTTCTGTGTTTATGTAATCTGTATAAAAAGAGAGCAATGTCAGAAGTCCGAGATTCAGCTCATTATCCGCTAATGCGGCCACGCCCACGGAGCCAGCGCTATTCAGACGCAAATTCAGAGTCAATACATGCATACATCGTCTCAATCGTGTATTTATTGTCTTGAAAAGTGTTTTGAATAGCCATAGTTAGCGATCTCTGTCCTCTGTTAGTTCAGTTCCTGGATTGTCACATGACCTGTTCTTCTTTAGATGAATTTGTGGACTAAAGGTGTACATAGCGCCCTCCGGCTGCAAGTATGAATTGAAAACACAGTATCCAGCGCTCATAGTGATGGCAATAAATATTGAATAAATATTACTCCTCTGTATAGAAAATTGACAAACATATGAGAATCCATCAATATTTCTCCAAATGTGCATGCTTTTAAACTAAAAGCCTATATGAAATGCCATAGAGGTAACATAATTGTTCAGACACTTTGCATCACAGAAATGCATTCTATTTTAAAGAATATAATAGAATACCATTATTTTAAATTGTAATAATATTTCACAGCATTGCTGTTTTTCTGTATGTTTGATTTACACCATGATGAGCTTGAAACATGATCACAGAGGTTTTTTTCACAGCCTACCTGACTGAAAGAGCTCATTATTATGCAAGTCATTTCAGGTCATTATTATGTGATTCTTTTGTCTTCTGTGCAGAACGACCCATTATTCATGATGATTAACGCCTCCACGCATACTGTGTTTCTTGACCAAAGATGTTTTAGAAAATTTTAATCTCTCTATTGTTTTATATGAACAAGCAGGCAGAATAATTTATACATCATTTTGAAGCAAAAACTCTAATCTATAACCTCAAATAACCAGAAGTCTTGTGAACACAGATTTAATATATATTTTTTGGCTTTATTTCTTTATTGACTTAAGTTTTTTGTTTTTTCAATAACCACGTATAAACGTTATTCCTTCAAAAACACAAACATGTACATACATATTATTGTAGCCTTTTTTGTGCTGAATACAGTGTAATGACACTTTTTCCATTAATATGTTTATGAACAACTGAAAAAAGCACAAATGTCAGGGCATGTCAAAACTTCTCCAGGGCCCAAAAATCCTCAGACCTCTGAGGGTTAAAATAATGTTGCCATACTGGTTTTAAAATGCAGGTTAAGTGTCACTAATTAAATATAATATATTCATAATTTAAGTAAATTCATTACAAATTAATTCCAAAAAGTGATTACTGGTTCAAAATGACTGCTTAAAGGGATAGTTCACCCAAAATGAAAATTGTTTCATCATTTACTCACTCTCATGTTATTCCAAACCTGTATAGATTTCTTTCTTCTGAACACAAAGTAAGATATTTTGAAGAAAATTTTATTTTATGGGAAACTGAACAGTTGTGGGACACTATTGACTTAGTATTTATTGATCATAGTATTTTTTTCTACTATGGAAGTCACTGGTACCCCAAAGCAGTCTGGTTACAAAAATAAAATAAAATATCCTCCTTTGTGTTCAAAAGAAGGAAGAAATTTATATAGGTTTGGAACAACTTGAGAGTGAGTAAATGATGGCAGAATTTTCATTTTTGGGTGAACCAAATACTAAAGAGTATTGACACGGAAAATGCCTGATGTGTTTGGTCAACAGGATGAGATTCATAATATGTGGACGTTCACTGTTGGTCATTAAATGAACATCAGAATAAAAGCAGCTGTTGATTGTGTCTCATCAGCTCCAGTGATTCTGGATCCAAACACTGCCAATCCATCTCTCATCCTGTCTGATGATCTGACCAGTGTGAGACACAGCTGGGATGAACAACATCTTCCTAATAATCCAGAAAGATTTGACTTTCTCTGTGTTCTGGGTTCAGAGGGGTTTAACTCAGGAACACACTGCTGGGATGTGGAGGTTAAAGAAAGTTCATACTGGAGTCTTGGAGTAACTACAGCTTCAAACCAGAGGAAGGGATGTGATTTCTTCAACACTGATGATGTCTGGAGTGTGTGGTACCATCAGTATGGACTGACTGGGTTTTGTTTTCCTGTTAAACAGGATCTTGAGAGGGTGAGAGTTTATCTGGACTATGACGGAGGATTGGTGTCATTCTCTGATCCTGTAACTAACACACATCTATACACATTCACAACCACCTTCACCGACACTGTCTTTCCATTCTTCAATTGTGATTGGTCGTCTCATCTGAGGATCTTACCGTTCAATGGTCAGCAAATGTTACACCTACACACTGTTAAAAGTTGCGGTAAAACAACCATTCTCTGATGCCATTACATAGTGATTAAAAACAAATAAATTTAGATATTGATGAACACCTGCTGTTAACAAGCAGAATCACTGAAGGAAAGGGAAACGAGAACTGAAAAAGCACAAGAACTACATTTGACGTCCAACCACAGCCTTAGATGAAATCAAAAGACATTAAATCGCTCAATATCTCGGCAGAGGAGGATTAAACAACTCCACAAACAGCATTAATGGCTTCACTTATTGCTAAATATTTTATTTCTGTCATGCATCTGCCGAAGTTCTTATTTTTAATCACTTTGAGTTAGTATTGTTTGTTTGATTAATTATATTGATTATAATATATAAAAATCTTATTTAATTATATTAATTTGATAACTATACAATAATTTATAACAATGATTATACTAAATAACAGTCTGTGCATGCAAAGATAACATGGCTGTATAAGTTTTTTTTTAATGTTTTGACATGTTGCTTCCACATTGATTGAAAGGTGAGATATATGATTTTTTTTTTTTATTATAGAGCAGGTTATGTTCAGAAAATAAATTGCTATAGCTACTTACACACCCTGAAAGTTTCCTCCATTTTTGTAAGTTGAAGTTATCCGCCTACTTACCCTTACATAACCTGCTTTCTGAATGTAAGAAAAGAGGAAACAAAACTAGACAGCTATCTGAAAGAAATATATATTTAACCTCACGACTTGAGCAACAAGCTGAAGTGTCAAGAAATCTACAACTACAGCTTGTATTACCTGTTCAATTCAGTATATTCTCAAATGATCCAATCTTATGTCTGTGAGAGGCTTACGTGTATGTGTACATGCTAATTTATATAATAATACTCAGATGCTTACGGTCATAAGAGTAACATCATTCATTCGAATCCGTGAAGGGTGAACTAGGCTTAATATTTTTATACACTCACAATAAAAACAAAACTGCTTGTAAAATAAAGAAAACAAAAGTCATTTTTGGCTGTCTCCTTTTCCTTTCCTGTGAGCTTCTCAAAAATGAACCGAAACTCAGCATAGATATAGTTACTTGTCGCAGTTTTTGTCTTTCATTTTGTTAATCGTTTAAGTAAAATATATTTCACGCATATACACATAGGCTGTTTATTCCTCACTATTAACGCACACAAGTCCAGTACTGTAATTCTACAAAACAGTATTTTACTGTATTTTTATGGCATTTTCTAATTTTAGCCTGCTTCTGCTGTAATTAATAATACGGTACTTTACAGTAATATCTATATTGATACATTACTGCTAAATATACTATAATTTTCAAAATTACTAATAATGTTAAATATTATAATATAGAGTATATAAATCTATAGGAAGTAAAATTATAATTCTACTTCAGAATACCTGCAAATCAAAAGACAACCCAAATGTTCTTATCAAAAATGTTTTATTCAATGACTTAACTCCATTCTTAAATGGTCAATTAATTAATTAAATCAATTAAAACTATTAAAATCATTTCATTTAAAACCATTGCATGTTCAGTGCATCAGCAATTCACAGGTATTAATGGCTTTTAAAGGGATAGTTGACCCAAAAATGTGTCATCATTTACTCACCCTCAAGTTGGTCCAGACCTGTATGAATTTTTATCCTTTGGTTGAACACTAAAGATATTTTGAAGAATGTTGGTAACCAGACAGCTGACGATAGCCATTGACTTCCATAGTAGAAAAAAGAAGTAGTCGGTGTCACCGTCAGCTGTCTGGTTACCAACATTCTTCAAAATATCTTCTTTAGTGTTCAACAGAAGGATAAACATTCATACAGGTTTGAGGTTTGGGTTGAGTGAAAAACAACAAGTGTCCCACTAACAGTCGGTGGTGGGTGCAGGTTTCAGTTTGAAGTTTTCCTTTTTAAACTCCTTCAAGGCATGTGGGTGGATGGCTGTCACCTTCCTCTGCACCACTCTTGGTCCTCTTGCTGACACCCGGTCTGGCAGTACACTTGACCTGTCTGGAGTCTTCAGGGTTTATTCTGACCAGGAACCTATTAGCATTATCATACCAGTTAATAGATATGCTAAAAAAAGACTAATGCACTCAACATTGTACTCAAACTATTAGTTCTTACTCAACTGCTGCACACATGATTCAAATACAATACAAAAGTGAAATTCACTTGCCTCTGAACAAGCTCTAATGTAAACGCAGCAGACTCCTGGTACTCAATGTTGAAAATGTAGTAGTGTTGCAAAAGCTGTTATAAATTTGTCACTGCTGTCCAGTGTCAAGAGAACATTTCCCTCAATGGATAGGATCCACCTGGATGCTGTCATAACTGAATGTCCTGAAAATGAAAGAACACAATGTTAATTACCTACAATGTTTTATTCTGAAAACAACATTGTCAATAAAGTCAATGAAGGACTT
This sequence comes from Chanodichthys erythropterus, assembly GCF_024489055.1. NCBI lineage: Eukaryota > Metazoa > Chordata > Actinopteri > Cypriniformes > Xenocyprididae > Chanodichthys > Chanodichthys erythropterus. The sequence goes on along the minus strand of NC_090223.1, from coordinate 67,472,765 downwards.
AACTCCATTCTCAAATGGTGCAACTTCCACATTACTGTTTGTACACATTCATTGAGCGTATGTATGTGTGTAGCCCCTCCAGTTCACATCTGTACAGTAAGTGGGCGTATGATGGCGAATATGAGCTTGTATGTGTGAGTCAAGTTTATTTTTAAAGCACATTTAAAAGCAACAAATGTTGAACCAGAGTGCTGTACAATTTGAGAAAAAGAAAGGACACAGACAGTAGCAGAAACAAGAGAAAGAGAGAAAAAAGCCTTAAAATCAAGTCATACTAACACAGATTGGATTTCTACAATTAAAATTAAACCCTATATCTCTGAAGCAACACCGTAGGCTAGGGAGAAAAGATGTGTCTTCCACCTAGATTTGAATGAGGATAATGTGGTAGAGGATCTGACAGGAAAAAGGAAGTGCATTCCACAACTTGTGGGCCGAGGTTACAAACGGCCAATCAGCCGGGCCGGAATGAGGAACAGAGAGAAGCAACTGGTTTGATGAGCGAAGAGATCTCACTGCAGATTATGGTTGAATGAGATTGACAATATACTGTGGTGCTGGGCCATGCAAGACTTTATAAACATAAAGCAAAAGCTTAAATTCGACTCTGTTCAACTGGTAAACAGATCAAAGAAGCGAAACAGATGTGGTCCCTCTTCCCTGCACCCTCTAGCCACTGCATTTTGAAGTAATTGCAAGCGATGGAGAGTGGATTTAGGCAATCCTACATATAAGGAACTGCAATAGTCTAATCGTGATGATAATGGGGGGAGGATTTGGGTAGTAATGTTGCTGATTTTATTAGGAAACCATTAGGAAACAATACAGAGTATATAAAATGCGTCAAATCTCCAGGAAACACAAGAAGCATGTTGCTGAGGAAAAAAAACAAAAAAAAAAACGCGTCAAATCTCCAGGAAACGCAAAAAGGATATTGCTGAGAAACGGAAAAAAAAAAAAAACTGAGAAAACACTGCATATAGCCCACACACCAGAACATTTGACCGCACACAGGAAATACAATAGCATAATCGTTTAAAAAAACATAAAAAACGTTTTTTTAAGATGTGTCACATAGCCACAACCTACAGATCACACAACACAAACATAAAAGCAAGCATAGGGCAAAGTGCTGCGTGCATAATTTGGCATGGCAGAATGCATGAAACACACCCATCCAGTATGCATCTGTTTAGTAGCTTTGATAACTTTAATTCTTACAACTGTTGAATTAATGGGCAAATGGTGAATATTTCGAAGAGTAGATAGAAATAGATAGAAAAATAGACAACAATTATAAACATCAGAGCAACCATAGAAATATTAAATTTATCTTTATTAAAACAATTTTCTCTTAAGTTACACTATTACTCACACATCATTCAAAACATTTTACACTTTTCAACAGTAAACACCATTATACGGAAGAGGATTAGAGCCAAGCAATAATAAAAAATTAAAACCATCTCGAGATTAAAGTTGTTAAATTTCGAGAAAAAAGTCGAGATCAAATGTTGAGAATAAAGTCATAATTCAACGAGTTTATTCTCAACATTTTATCTCGACTTTTTTCTCGAAATTTAATGACATTTTTCTCATAATTTAACGACTTTTTTCTCGTAATTTAATGACATTTTTCTCATAATTTAACGACTTTTTTCTCGTAATTTAATGAGTTTATTCTCAACATTTTATCTCGACTTTTTTCTCGAAATTTAATGAAATTTTTCTCATAATTTAACGAATTCTCATAATTTAATGACTTTATTCTCATAATTTAATGACTTTATTCTCATAATTTAATGACTTTATTCTCAAAATTTTATCTCGACTTTTTTCTCAAAATTTAATGACTTTTTTCTCATAATTTAACGAATTTGTTTTCATAATTTAACGACTTTTTTCTCGTAATTTAATGAGTTTATTCTCAACATTTTATCTCGACTTTTTTCTTGTAATTTAATGAGTTTATTCTCAACATTTTATCGACTTTTTTCTCATAATTTAATGAATTTGTTCTCATAATTTAACGACTTTTTTCTCGTAATTTAATGACTTTATTCTCAACATTTTATCTCGACTTTTTTCTCGAAATTTAATGACATTTTTCTCATAATTTAACGACTTTTTTCTCATAATTTAATGACTTTATTCTCATAATTTAATGACTTTATTCTCAACATTTTATCTCGACTTTTTTCTCGAAATTTAATGACATTTTTCTCATAATTTAACGACTTTTCCTCATAATTTAATTACTTTATTCTCATAATTTAATGACTTTATTCTCAACATTTTATCTCGACTTTTTTCTCGAAATTTAATGACATTTTTCTCATAATTTAACGACTGTATTCTCATAATTTAATGACTTTATTCTCAACATTTTATCTCGACTTTTTTCTCGAAATTTAATGACATTTTTCTCATAATTTAACGACTTTTTTCTCATAATTTAATGACTTTATTCTCAACATTTTATCTCGACTTTTTTCTCATAATTTAACGAATTTGTTCTCATAATTTAACGACTTTTTTCTCGTAATTTAATGACTTTATTCTCAACATTTTCTCGACTTTTTTCTCATAATTTAACGAATTTGTTCTCATAATTTAACAACTTTTTTCTCGTAATTTAATGACTTTATTCTCAACATTTTATCTCGACTTTTTTCTCGAAATTTAATGAAATTTTTCTCATAATTTAACGAATTCTCATAATTTAATGACTTTATTCTCATAATTTAATGACTTTATTCTCAACATTTTATCTCGACTTTTTTCTCAAAATTTAATGACTTTTTTCTCATAATTTAACGACTGTATTCTCATAATTTAATGACTTTATTCTCAACATTTTATCTCGACTTTTTTCTCGAAATTTAATGACATTTTTCTCATAATTTAACGACTTTTTTCTCATAATTTAATGACTTTATTCTCAACATTTTATCTCGACTTTTTTCTCATAATTTAACGAATTTGTTCTCATAATTTAACGACTTTTTTCTCGTAATTTAATGACTTTATGCTCAACATTTTCTCGACTTTTTTCTCATAATTTAACGAATTTGTTCTCATAATTTAATGACTTTTTTCTCGAAATTTAACGAATTTGTTCTCATAATTTAACGACTTTTTTCTCGTAATTTAATGACTTTATTCTCAACATTTTATCTCGACTTTTTTCTCGAAATTTAATGACATTTTTCTCATAATTTAACGACTTTTTTCTCATAATTTAATGACTTTATTCTCATAATTTAATGACTTTATTCTCAACATTTTATCTCGACTTTTTTCTCGAAATTTAATGACATTTTTCTCATAATTTAACGACTTTTCCTCATAATTTAATTACTTTATTCTCATAATTTAATGACTTTATTCTCAACATTTTATCTCGACTTTTTTCTCGAAATTTAATGACATTTTTCTCATAATTTAACGACTGTATTCTCATAATTTAATGACTTTATTCTCAACATTTTATCTCGACTTTTTTCTCGAAATTTAATGACATTTTTCTCATAATTTAACGACTTTTTTCTCATAATTTAATGACTTTATTCTCAACATTTTATCTCGACTTTTTTCTCATAATTTAACGAATTTGTTCTCATAATTTAACGACTTTTTTCTCGTAATTTAATGACTTTATTCTCAACATTTTCTCGACTTTTTTCTCATAATTTAACGAATTTGTTCTCATAATTTAACAACTTTTTTCTCGTAATTTAATGACTTTATTCTCAACATTTTATCTCGACTTTTTTCTCGAAATTTAATGAAATTTTTCTCATAATTTAACGAATTCTCATAATTTAATGACTTTATTCTCATAATTTAATGACTTTATTCTCAACATTTTATCTCGACTTTTTTCTCAAAATTTAATGACTTTTTTCTCATAATTTAACGACTGTATTCTCATAATTTAATGACTTTATTCTCAACATTTTATCTCGACTTTTTTCTCGAAATTTAATGACAATTTTCTCATAATTTAACGACTTTTTTCTCATAATTTAATGACTTTATTCTCAACATTTTATCTCGACTTTTTTCTCATAATTTAACGAATTTGTTCTCATAATTTAACGACTTTTTTCTCGTAATTTAATGACTTTATGCTCAACATTTTCTCGACTTTTTTCTCATAATTTAACGAATTTGTTCTCATAATTTAATGACTTTTTTCTCGAAATTTAACGAATTTGTTCTCATAATTTAACAACTTTTTTCTCGTAATTTAATGACTTTATTCTCAACATTTTATCTCGACTTTTTTCTCGAAATTTAATGACATTTTTCTCATAATTTAACGACTGTATTCTCATAATTTAATGACTTTATTCTCAACATTTTATCTCGACTTTTTTCTCGAAATTTAATGACATTTTTCTCATAATTTAACGACTTTTTTCTCATAATTTAATGACTTTATTCTCAACATTTTATCTCGACTTTTTTCTCATAATTTAACGAATTTGTTCTCATAATTTAACGACTTTTTTCTCGTAATTTAATGACTTTATTCTCAACATTTTCTCGACTTTTTTCTCATAATTTAACGAATTTGTTCTCATAATTTAATGACTTTTTTCTCGAAATTTAACGAATTTGTTCTCATAATTTAACAACTTTTTTCTCGTAATTTAATGACTTTATTCTCAACATTTTATCTCGACTTTTTTCTCGAAATTTAATGACATTTTTCTCATAATTTAACGACTTTTTTCTCATAATTTAATGACTTTATTCTCAACATTTTATCTCGACTTTTTTCTCATAATTTAACGAATTTGTTCTCATAATTTAACGACTTTTTTCTCGTAATTTAATGACTTTATTCTCAACATTTTCTCGACTTTTTTCTCATAATTTAACGAATTTGTTCTCATAATTTAACGACTTTTTTCTCGTAATTTAATGACTTTATTCTCAACATTTTCTCGACTTTTTTCTCATAATTTAACGAATTTGTTCTCATAATTTAATGACTTTTTTCTCGAAATTTAACGAATTTGTTCTCATAATTTAACAACTTTTTTCTCGTAATTTAATGACTTTATTCTCAACATTTTATCTCGACTTTTTTCTCGAAATTTAATGACATTTTTCTCATAATTTAACGACTTTTTTCTCATAATTTAATGACTTTATTCTCAACATTTTATCTCGACTTTTTTCTCATAATTTAACGAATTTGTTCTCATAATTTAACGACTTTTTTCTCGTAATTTAATGACTTTATTCTCAACATTTTCTCGACTTTTTTCTCATAATTTAACGAATTTGTTCTCATAATTTAACGACTTTTTTCTCGTAATTTAATGAGTTTATTCTCAACATTTTATCTCGACTTTTTTCTTGTAATTTAATGAGTTTATTCTCAACATTTTATCGACTTTTTTCTCAAAATTTAATGACTTTTTTCTCATAATTTAACGACTGTATTCTCATAATTTAATGACTTTATTCTCAACATTTTATCTCGACTTTTTTCTCGAAATTTAATGACATTTTTCTCATAATTTAACGACTTTTTTCTCATAATTTAATGACTTTATTCTCATAATTTAATGACTTTATTCTCAACATTTTATCTCGACTTTTTTCTTGAAATTTAATGACATTTTTCTCATAATTTAACGACTTTTCCTCATAATTTAATGACTTTATTCTCATAATTTAATGACTTTATTCTCAACATTTTATCTCGACTTTTTTCTCGAAATTTAATGACATTTTTCTCATAATTTAACGACTTTTTTCTCATAATTTAATGACTTTATTCTCAACATTTTATCTCGACTTTTTTCTCATAATTTAACGAATTTGTTCTCATAATTTAACGACTTTTCTCGTAATTTAATGACTTTATTCTCAACATTTTATCTCGACTTTTCTCGTAATTTAATGACTTTTTTCTCGAAATTTAACGAATTTGTTCTCATAATTTAACAACTTTTTTCTCGTAATTTAATGACTTTATTCTCAACATTTTATCTCGACTTTTTTCTCGAAATTTAATGAAATTTTTCTCATAATTTAACGAATTTGTTCTCATAATTTAATGACTTTATTCTCAACATTTTATCGACTTTTTTCTCAAAATTTAATGACTTTTTTCTCATAATTTAACGAATTTGTTCTCATAATTTAACGACTTTTTTCTCATAATTTAATGACTTTATTCTCAACATTTTATCTCGACTTTTTTCTCATCATTTAACGAATTTGTTCTCATAATTTAACGACTTTTTTCTCGTAATTTAATGACTTTATTCTCAACATTTTATCTCGACTTTTTTCTCAATTTAACGAATTTGTTCTCATAATTTAACGACTTTTTTCTCGTAATTTAATGACTTTATTCTCGAAATTTAATGACATTTTTCTCATTATTTAACGACTTTTTTCTCATAATTTAATGACTTTATTCTCAACATTTTATCTCGAAATTTAATGACATTTTTCTCATAATTTAACGAATTTGTTCTCATAATTTAACGACTTTATTCTCAACATTTTATCTCGACTTTTTCTCGAAATTTAACAGTAACGGCTGACAGGCTAAACCAAAGCAGACTTAAAGGAATGGGCCAACTTCTGCTGTTTTTAAGATTATGTCACAAATAACAATCAGAAAGACTAATAAATATTATACAAATATTCTGCATGGCAGTGACAGTGTCATATATGCAAAAAAAACAACAAAAAATCCAGCATCTAACCATATGAAGATTTTGGCAGTCCAAACGTGGCTTTGCGCTCTGGAGTGACGCTAATAAATTCCCTCACGAGGTTCTGAACATTAATGTGATCCAAAATGTCTCTATGGACATGTGGTAATGCCAAATGTGTCAATCTCTTCTGAGTGACAGAGTTACAAAGCCATGGTTTCAGACGGCGAAGCGCGGAGGAGGATCTGCCGGAGGAAGCTGTAGACACAGGTAAACAAAAACACAACTGGAGCAGCTTCTCCACCTCATTAAAGAGTCCTCTTGATTGTGGTCGAAGGTTTGACATATTAAGTCCAGGTTCCTGGACTGTACGGAGTGTTTCTTTTTTTCGATTTCTGATGTTACTAGATCAAGTGCCTCATAATATTCACGTCGCCACAGTGATTCACCCTTTTCTGACACAACATCCTCCACCGCTGTCGTGCTGTGAAAACAATCTGTCGTCCTGCTTGTCCTGCTAGAGTCTGGTGGTAACTTCAGGTTGTTCGCTGATGCACTGGCTTTTTTTTTGGGTCAAAATCTCCCCCGCAGCTCTCTCTTCTCTTAGTGCGCGCATGCATTCTTTGAGCGTATGAATGCACTGGATCACACCAGAAACACTTCTTGCTACGGCCTCGCAAGGCCCAAAGACCACCTCACAGTAGAGAAGCCCAAAAACAGTTCTCCTCTTCTTAGCCTGCTTGAGAAGCCCAGCTTTTTTTGCCCGTATCTCACCACAAACGCCTGGATCCTGCTGCAGTGTAAATAGTGTTTCCAAAAGTGGGCCATAGGCATGGCAAATCCTTGATATTGCTTTTGTCCTCACACAGCACCGTGTTGGACACAACCCAAGAGTATTGCACACAACATCTCCATCACCAAAAAAAGACGTTTTGACATTTGGCTGACTCTCTGATGAGTGTGGCGACACTCTGCACAAAGTTGAGTGCATCTGCTGCAAGACTCACACCTCAAACAATTCACATCAAGTTTGGACTCTACGAGTTCAGAGCACTGCCACAAGGGCTTTGAGAAAAAGGCTTGAAAAAGAAATTTTTCAAGGTCCCAAAGACACTGTCTTATTTAAATTAAGTTTTATTTAACTAAATTCGGGAGGCACACGTTCAGGTAAATCAACCAGTGCAAGAGGAAGCCGGTATATAAAGCCATCTCTCACCTCTATCCCGTGACAAGTTTCACAGCATTTGGCCCCATCCAATTGCTGCCATGTTTGAGTCGAAACTCTTTCCTTCGGATGATGATTAATTTGTCACCGCTGAGTCTCCAACTCAACCCGCCGTTCCAAGGAATGATCCTTCTCCAAATGTCAACATCATCGAGCACTCGGTCCTCAAACAGGGGACGCTGGCTCAAGATCTACACCACGAGGACTCCCCGCGTTGATGAAACATTTCTTATTATTATCAATGTTGAAAACAGTTGTGTAGCTTTTTTTCAGGATTCCTTGATGAATAGAAAGTTCAAAAGAACAGCATTTATCTGTTTATTTGTGTTAATTAAAGCAAGTGCTATTTTCCTTTTTCTCAACTATGTTTATATTTATGCTGAGATTCAGTTTTGGTCAGTTTCAGCAAGTTTGTCAATGCCTATTTTTGCCTGTGTTTTAATGAATAGCAAACTCTGTACCATGATTGATTTTTCTTTATTTTCTCTCTATCTAGTGAAAAATGGTTTGATATGTCTGCATACATTATATACACTACATAAACAATACATAATTAACACATCTTCAATGTATTCATTTTTTATATTGTAGAACTGTAACCACTGCAAGTATGCAAGTACAATGTAAAACTGTATTGAAATGGTAGAATTACGGTAAATGGTTGAAACCACAGCTGCCAGTATTTTACTGTAACATATATTTATGGCACTTTTTTTTTTTTACAGTGTGGTTCCCGTTTCCCAGAACGTTTTCAGAATGTTCCCAGAACAGACATCCTAACATTCTCTGTTGGTTAGCCAGGAAAGTTCTCTTTACGTAAACACAACGTTCCCTAAAATATTTTTGGGGAATGTTTATTAATTATAACTTATTATTCAATAATATCTGAAAATTAAAAATATTTTGAGTAAACTAATTTATTAAAAGCTGCAATTGGTATTTAGACATGTAATTCTGCAAAACATAGTTTGTAATAAATTACACATTTCAGCATTAGAGTCATCTCTGTCACCTATTGGTATCATCTGCAACGTTTTAAATAGTTTACATGGTTCCCATTCAGTCGGTCACGTTCGACGTACGTCGGACAGACCGACGAATAGGAATCTCGCTAGAGAGGCCAATCTACTTCGAGTGTAACTAAACGAGCCAATGCACATTGGCATGCAATCATATGCATCAGCTGCTCGCCTCGCAGCGCGGGTATATAATGAGCAGCAGGTGCGTTGCATCTTCAGCTTTTCGCTTCGGAGCCAAACCTTCTATGAAGACAGCTACTGAAAGCGAGTGTGGTGAACGAGTCTCTCTTCAAGACGTCTCTTTGTTGCGAGGTGCAGGCGGACAGCGCAGCAGCGGGGCCGATTCTCCTTTTGTTTTTGCCTTTAATTTGATTGAGCAAAGCTGTAATCAGCGTGAAGGCCGTTCTCACGGCTGGTGAAACGGTGCGCCTAGAGCGCTAAAAAGCTGTTGTTACAGCTGGTAAGAGGAGCGCCTTCAAGGAGAGTGCACACGACAGGCTGCACATTCCCTGTCTGTGCTGCAGCGGCTATTCCCCTGCGTGCTTCAGCACCTAAAAGAGTCAGTCCTTGAAAGAGCTAACACGAGTAGTTCGCGTCTTTTTAAAGATGTCGTTCTACTTGTGTGTTTCTGGATGCGGTCGTTACCTGGCGCCTCGGGATGGTCACCAGCGCTGTATCGCGTGCTTGGGCTTAAGGCACGCTGAGGCAGCGTTTGTGGATGAGTCATGTACCCATTGTGGGAAGATGACCATCGCGGAGTTGCGGTCGAGACTCCACTTTCTGCAAAGGGGTGGAGTCCCGGTCCCGACGCCTCGCTCCAATCCTCCTCAGAGGGTTGCTGCGAGCGGCGGGGCTGGTGACTTGAGGATAACGGTGAGCGCGCTTCCTTCGGGGAACCAACCCCCTAGGAACCCTCCCCCCTCGTGCGCTCCGCAGCCAGTAGAGCTGCCGGGGGAGCGCGGTGGACCACCCCAGAGGTGTGTACCATCCGTTTCCTTCGGAGCTCCCCCAGACGACCGGATGTCGATCGCTGCATCGGAGGGTGAGCCTGATACTTCTGGGGAGGATGAGTCGGCGCAGTTGCCTCCTTCGGGGGTGACAACTGTGCCCGACACGGACCCGGAAATGATGGCTATGCTTTCCCGGGCCGCCAACAGGGTCGGGCTCGTGTGGAATCCTCCACCGTGTCCCGAACCCTCGAGGTTGGATGACTGGTATCTCGGGGTGGCCAGGGCTGGTTCTCAGCCCCCCACCCCAGTGCCCTTCTTCCCGGAGGTGCATGAAGAGCTCACGGGCACGTGGACGGCACCTTTTACTGCCCGAAACCGTGTCGGTGGGTCCTCCTCCCTCACCACCCTTGATGGCGGGGCAGCGAAGGGTTACACGCGCATACCCCCTGTGGAACGGGCCGTTGCTATGCAACTGTGCCCTAACTCCACCTGGCGGGGGAGCCGTCTCTCCCTTCCCGGGCCTGTAAGTACTCGTCGGATCTTACCGGCAAGGCTTATCAGGCCTGTGGGGAAGCTGCCTCTGCCTTACACGCTATGGCGTTGTTGCAGGTCCATCAGGCCAAGGCACTGAGGGACCTGCACGAGGGTGGTCATGATCCACAAGTTCTCCAGGAACTTCGTGCCGCGACGGACCTCGCGCTTGGAGCGACGAAGGTTACGGCGCGGTCAGTGGGTCGTGCGATGTCCACTATGGTGGTCCAGGAACGCCATCTCTGGCTGTGTCTTGCGGACATGAGGGATACCGACAAGGTCAGGTTTCTTAATTCCCCCGTGTCCCAGACCGGCCTTTTCGGCGACGCGGTCGAGAACTTTGCCCAACAGTTCTCGGCTGTACAAAGGCAGTCTGAGGCCATCAGTCACATCCTGCCGAGGCGGTCAGCTGCTGCACCTCCACCGCCGGCGGCACCTCAGACTACCCGTCGCCGAGGGCGCCCCCTGCAGCCGCCCCCGCTCCCGCGCCCCAGCAGCAGCAGCCTCCATCCAAGCGGCGCCGTGGAGCCGGTCGCGGGCGGGGCGCCCAGCCCGTCCAGCCACCCCCCAAGAAGAAGGGTGGCAAGGCCAAGTCCAAGCGGCCCTAGGACGGGCGACCCGGAGATGGAGGGGACTGCTCTTCAGGAGGTGGTGAATGCACCACTCCTTCCCCCGGAGGAGGGCCGGGTGGAGAATCTTTTGTTGTTTCCTTTTGTTCCGCCGCTGGCTCAACGGCCAGCGGTACCCAAATTTTCAAGAAAAGAGCAGTTTCCTTTATCTCCGGGTCCGAAGAGGGCTCGGAGAGCAGTGGGAGGGCTAGAACCTCACCACTCTCATCCACCTCTTCTGTCGCCAGCGGACAGCAGCGAGCAGCAGGTAAGCAAATCCTCGACTGCTCCCTCTGTCCACCCGTGGAGGCAGATAAGTGTTGCACAGCACACTGTGACCCCGCTTCGGGCCGCCTCACACAGAGAGCCTCCCGGGCCGCGTCCCTGCGTTCCACCTCGCTGCCCCGCGGCGGGTACGCCGGTGGTCCCCTTGGTGCCGCTGGTGCGGTCTCTGGGAGCCTGGCTAGCGCTCCCCAGTCCGTCTCGCTGGCTCCTCCGGACCATCAGGCTCGGCTATGCGATTCAGTTCGCCCGGCGTCCCCCAAGTTCAGGGGCGTCCTCTTCACTTCAGTGAAAGATGTCGATGCCCCTGTTCTGCGTGCGGAGATTGCAGTCCTACTGGCGAAGGACGCGATAGAGCCGGTCCCTCCAGCCGATTTGAGGTCAGGGTTCTACAGCCCCTACTTCATTGTACCCAAGAAAAGCGGCGGGTTACGACTGATCTTGGACCTGCGAGTTTTGAATCGGAGCCTTCACAAGCTACCGTTCAAAATGCTTACGCAGAAACGCATTTTCGAGTGCATCCGTCCCCGAGATTGGTTTGCAGCGATCGACCTGAAGGACGCGTACTTTCATGTTTCGATTCTTCCGCGACACAGGCCATTCCTGAGATTCGCGTTCGAAGGTCGAGCATATCAGTACAGAGTCTTACCCTTCGGGCTGGCCCTGTCTCCCCGCGTCTTCACGAAAGTCGTGGAGGGAGCCCTTGTTCCCATGAGAGAACAGGGTGTTCGCATTCTCAACTACCTGGACGACTGGCTCATTCTAGCACAGTCTCGGGATCAGTTGTGCGAACACAGGGACTTAGTGCTCAGGCACCTCAGCCAGTTGGGGCTTCAGGTCAACTGGGAGAAGAGCAAACTCGCCCCAGTGCAGAGGATCTCTTTTCTCGGTATGGAGTTGGATTCGGTCGAACGGGTAGCACGCCTCACAGAGGAACGTGCTCGGTCGGTGTTGAACTGCCTGAATACGTTCAATGGCAGGACAGCGGTCCCACTGAAGTTTTTTCAGAGGCTCCTGGGGCATATGGCGGCTGCAGCGGCTGTAACACCGCTCGGGCTGCTTCATATGAGACCGCTTCAGCACTGGCTTCACGGCCGAGTCCCGAGATGGGCGTGGCAACGCGGCACGTTCCGGGTGCCAATCACTCAGGAGTGCCGCCGAACCTTCAGTCCGTGGTCGGACCCTTTGTTTCTCCGGGCAGGAGTGCCCCTAGAACAGGTGTCCCGGCATGCTGTGGTTTTCACAGATGCTTCTGCCACCGGCTGGGGTGCCACGTACAACGGGCATGCAGTCTCAGGGGTTTGGACGGGACCCCATCTGCATTGGCACATCAATTGCCTCGAGTTGCTGGCAGTACGCCTTGCGCTGAGCCGCCTCAAAGGCCTGCTTCGCGACAAGCATGTACTGGTCCGTACGGACAACACTGCGACCGTTGCGTACATCAACCGCCAAGGTGGTCTACGCTCCCGTCGCATGTCGCAACTCGCCCGCCATCTCCTCCTGTGGAGTCGGAAGCATCTGAGGTCGCTTTGCGCCATTCATGTCCCCGGTGTGCTCAACCGTGTGGCCGACGAGCTATCACGAGCTGCGCTGCCCGGAGAGTGGCGACTCCACCCCCAGGTGGTTCAGCTGATCTGGAGAGAGTTCGGAGAGGCTCAGGTAGACCTGTTTGCCTCACCAGAAACCTCCCACTGCCAGTTGTTTTACTCTCTGACCGAGGGAACACTCGGGACAGACGCACTGGCTCACAGCTGGCCCCGGGGCCTGCGCAAATATGCGTTTCCCCCAGTGAGCCTACTTGCACAGACCCTGTGCAAAGTCAGGGAGGACGAGGAGCAGGTCTTGTTAGTTGCGCCTTACTGGCCCAACCGGACCTGGTTCCCAGAACTCTCACTCCTCGCGACAGCCCCTCCCTGGCCCATCCCTCTGAGGAAGGACCTCCTCTCTCAGAGACGGGGCACTCTTTGGCACCCGCGTCCAGACCTCTGGAAACTCCATGTCTGGTCCCTGGACGGGACGCGGAGGTTCTAGGTGACTTACCCCCCGAGGTACTTAACACCATCACTTCGGCACGTGCACTGTCTACGAGACGTGCTTACGCCTCGAAGTGGAACCTGTTCGTCGAGTGGTGCTCTTCTCGCCGAGAAGACCCCCGAAGATGCTCGATCGGTGTCGTGCTTTCCTTCTTGCAGCAAGGGTTGGAGTGTAGGCTGTCCCCCTCCACCCTCAAAGTCCATTCTGCTGCTATCTCCGCTTACCACGACCACATAGATGGCAAATCTGTTGGTCAGCACGACCTGGTCGTCAGGTTCCTTAGGGGGGCGAGACGGTTAAATCCTCCTCGTCCCCCCTCCATACCCTCTTGGGACCTTACTCTGGTGCTCAGAGCACTCCAGATTGCTCCCTTTGAGCCTTTGCTGTCAGCAGACTTAAAGATTCTCTCTATGAAAACTTTGCTGCTGGTGGCATTGGCCTCCATCAAGAGGGTAGGGGACCTGCAGTCATTTTCGGTCGACGAATCGTGCCTAGAGTTCGGGCCGGGTGACAGCCACGTGGTACTGAGACCGTTCCCTCCTTCAGGGAACGAGGGTTACCTATGTAACCGAGACGTTATAAAATATAAAAATAAAAATAACCTGCAGGGAACGTTCCTAGATAGGTTATAAAAATAAAATGAAAAATAACCTTTTTTATAGGTTACATTAAAAAAAGGACAAAAAGATAAGAAAAAGCAGACAAATTCAAGCCAAATAGCAGCAAAATATGTACGTTACACACTGAAATGTCAATCCATTGTATCTTTTTGCTATACCTTACATATTATTTATAGTAAATAACTGTAATTTGTTAATTATGATACACTAGAGATATTTTCTGTATTTCTTTCTATTATTAGGCTACACTCGTAGTATAATTCTGTATTTAAATATACTTAAAATGGCAATACTAGCACTATATTATTTGGCAATACTATAAGCCATTCCAAATGTCGTGTAAATAAAGCTATTTGAACTTGTGTCCGAGAGCGCACGCAACAGTGTGTGAGAGTTTTCAACATATTGAACCACCGTAACCTAACTTCGTAACGTACAACTTGGTTATTCTACAGTTTTCAATATGTTTAAGACACTTTTTATATTACATTTTATTTTGTTGCACTGCAGTATTTGTCAGAGCAACGATGTACAATGATATTTTACTGACATAAACGCATGTGTGACATTGTACGAAGAAAGTATGTTCTCAAGAAACTTCAGTAGCATGAAACATTGTCAGAGGCTATTGGACGAGCATTCTCGTCTTTTATCTAGGACCATTTGAGACAGTCTCGGGCAATCATTAGATGTTATTGATGTTATAGATATCATAGAAAAATCAAATTGTGTCGATGGTATCAGAGTTGCACAACAGTCTCACGGAAATGCGGTTGCAACTAGAAATAATCCTCCATCCCCAGCTCACACCAACAATCATAATAAAGAGAGTTTTGCCAGCAGTGGAACCTCCATACTTTAAGTTCAGGTCAATCCATGACATGTGGTACACGAGTATGTTCTTGCAGCCAAATCTGGAGCTTCTCACACAGGATGAAACTGATGACTATGGTATTGACCATGATGGCTTAATTTACAAGCTGCATGTAATCCACTTACTGATGATGGCAACCACGGCACTGATCACTATATTTTTGTAAGAGATTTTATTTCAGTTTGCAATAACAGAATGTCTTCTTGAATATATGGCATGTGCACACTCTAAAAAAACACTGTAATTATTATACAACTACATTGCCTTTCTATCTCTGCCTTTAATGTTTTCTTTTAAAAGGGAAAACTTTAGAAAAGGCAGCCTTTGCACCACAAGTTGATATGGAGCACAAAGC
This sequence comes from Chanodichthys erythropterus, assembly GCF_024489055.1. NCBI lineage: Eukaryota > Metazoa > Chordata > Actinopteri > Cypriniformes > Xenocyprididae > Chanodichthys > Chanodichthys erythropterus. The sequence goes on along the minus strand of NC_090223.1, from coordinate 67,457,578 downwards.
ACTCAAAGGTTGTTTTAAAGTAATGCATGAGTGTTTGAAGCATAAATGGCCCCATCATGATACAAGATACAAACCACTCCTTCAACTGAGCAAGAGACTTGGATGCACTTACTTTCAGGGACTGCAGGTAGTTTTTATATTAATTTATATTTTAAATCAGTGTATTATTTAATAATATGAATCTAATGCCCTTCTTTTAGGCTAGCTCAAACACAACATACACTAGCAGCCGCATTAATGATGAGCAGTTAGAGATCATAGGGGAGGGGATGTATGACTAGCTACTGACTGAAGTATCAAATGGCTCATTTCCACTGAGCGGTTCGGTTCGGTACAGTACGGTACGCAATTTTTGCCGTTCCCATTGTCAAATCTGTGAATGGTACCCTAATTCTGAACCGTACCGTACCACTTTTTTGGGACCCTATCATTGGGGTACCAAGCACAATAGTACCGTACCAACAGGGTGGAGCTACGCTCTGCACCCCGGTGTACACCCATCAGTAAGACATGAAAACCAGAGTAAAAAGTCACTAGGTTTTTTTTGATGGATTGTAATACACTGATCTGAACATCAAAGAAAAGTAATTTTCATGTTAACATTAGAAATTTTTTGTTGACATATATATATCTATGTAATCATGAGGGTCTCTAGAATCATCCAAACAAAACAAATCTTACAAGAGATCTATAGTTTTTTGTATACTTAGTCAAAAGTCCAAGCAGCAACTATAGTTGCCGGTGGGCAAATGACTTGTAAGTACATATAATGGGGAAATGGGGTATACTGTGTTTAATGGGTTAATAAATCAAGGTTATTGGTCTTGTTTAGTGCTTTTTGCTTTCATAATATTTTATATTGTTATATATCATATATTGTTATTTGTTAATTAATTAATTTTTTAATTTATTTATTTTTTGTTTGTTTGTTATATGTGACCCTGGACTACAAAACCAGTCATAAGGGTCATTTTTTTGAAATTAAGATTTATACATCATCTGAAAGGTGAATATATATAAGCTTTCCATTGATGTATGGTTTGTTAGGATAGGACATTTGGCCAAGATACAACTATTTGAAAATCTGTAATCTGAAGGTGCAAAAAAATTGAAATATTGAGATAATTGCCTTAAAGTTGACCAAATGAAGTCCTTAGCAATGTATATCCACTCACAAAAATAATTTTTTATATATTTACAGTAGAAAATTTTCAAAATATCTTCACTGAACATGATCTTTACTTTATATCCTAATGATTTTTGCCATAAAAGAAAAAAAAACAATAATTTTGACCCATACAATGTATTGTTGGCTATAGCTACCAATATACCCGTGCGACTTCTGACTGGCTTTGTGGTCCAGGGTCACATATAGGAGTAATTTTTTCTAATGAATGATGTAATTTAACTTTTTTGATTCACAATGCTCTGTTAGAGCAACTTAATGGCTGCACTTTGTTCGGCACTATGTTCCACCACTTTAAGACTAATGGATTTGTTGTTTGTTGTGTCTTCATATTCAAGAAATTATGTGCTAGATGCAACTTTTTTGAGTTCACATTGAATGTTTCAACGACTTTGATTGATCTGTTGAAAGCAGTTATTTTGAGTTAGATGCATAAATGTTCTCCTCCTATTCAAATTTTACATTGAGGGGTGCATACAACATATTTACCCATCGGCAACTATAGTTGCCGCACATTCAAACACGTTTTTTAAGAAAAAAAAAACAAAAATCTGGGAAAAATAAATGCAGAACATGTTCACATAGGACACTATTAACAGGACTATATGCATGAAATGCAAAAATTTGGGCACAAATGGGTTAAATTTAAATGCTAAACTTGTAAAATTCTACAATTTATAGATTAATAAAGATATTCTCCATGATAAAGCCACTGTATTGCAGCTGTTGAGAGGACAATTCTGGAGACACTAAATGAGCTGGACATGAAGATCAATCACCTGACTTCAGTGGTCCAGTCACTTGTAGGGAACTGCCATCTCAATGCTGGTGGTGGACAGTGAGGATGATGTCTTTCCTCTCACATCCATGGAAGAACTGGACAATCTGGAAAGAAAGTTATCTGAAAGAGGGATGATGCAAGAATCATGGACAGTTGAAAGTTTAATAATTGTAGTGAAGTCACTATGTGTGTTTTGCTTGTAATGTTTTGATATTATGTTTTATTTTTCAGGTGAACAGATTGTCCATCAGTGGAGGACACACAAAGTAAAAAACAATATGGAGGATCTTTTCTATAGGTAATATTTAACTGCAAGTCTGTTGTCAATTATTACTCTTTTAAATTTAAAGAACATTTTGTTAGAACTTTTATTTATTATTATTATTACAGGACGTTGTGATCGTCTCAAACCAATTGGCGGTTGTGAACTTTCACACCTTTCATTTGTATTTGCCAATAAAATAATATTTAATATTTGACTCAGGCTATCTAATGACTAATTTAAGCAGTCACACACAAATGATTATATCTGAAACTGATTATATAAAAGACAATAGCGAAGCTTAAAGTTTATATGACTGAAAAACATAACTCAACTTCTTTTTTTAGTTACTTTGTAGGAAGCAAAAACAGCTTTAAGCGCACAAGCAGTTTTTCCTTATTCATTCTTAGGCATTTTAGGGGAATTTTTAATTGAGCCGTAGCCCACTTTAAGGGTCATTTGTCTTCTCCATCCTGTCAAACATTCCAGATGAACCGTGCTTAGCAATGTATTTAATGATAATTTCTTCCATTTTAAAACTTAATTAAACTGTGGTACTTCACCTATTCACAATGTCTTGTTTCAATGACTATACATTATCCAGTTGCTTTAAGATAACCGTTAGTCTAATTCAGACGCAAATTACCTCCATTAGGCCTTAAATCTCACTACTCTAAATAGTTAAACTTACAAAACTCACTGTCACAGTAAGTTGGACAAAACCACATACTTATTAGCCACAGTAGTTCAGGCTTAACAGTTTATCAAATTTAAAACAATGCCTCAGTACGTTGGGCAAAACCACACTGCTTCGGGTTATTGTTTTAAATTTCCCAGAATCACTGTGCGTCAGACTCCCTACACTGCACTTCACTTCAGATATTCTTCCAAATAACAGTTAGAAATATTTCTGTGACCACACTGCATTGGGTCAATTCAGTTACTTTAGAATTTCATCAGAATTATAACAACTCTACACTCAGTTTCAGTTACGTTAGAAATGTAACACTTCGTTTCAACTACTTTAGAAACAACAATTCTAATACAGCTCTGCCACCACACTGTGTTGGGTTGATTCAATTACTTTAGAATCTTAACAGAATTATAAGAGACTAACACCAAGTTTCACTTACTTTAGAAATTCTAAACTTAAGCACTTTGTTTCAGTTACTTTAGAAACAACAATTCCAATACAACTCTACCAACACACTGCATTGGCTGATTCAGTTCCGTTAGAATCTTAAACAGAATTGTACAGAATAGGGGATAAAAGACCCTGAGTGTATTGCTCAACACTCCAATTACCTAAAGAAAAGGTGGTACGGCTCTTCCAAATCTAAAAAAAAATTATTTCTGTGCAGCACAGTTACGTCCCATCTTTTATTGGTGCACTTCCGCATTATATTATAAAATTGAAATGGGATAAAGAATTAAAGACCGAAATACCAGAAACGGATTGTGCACGCACTAAAACAGGCAGTTCTGTTCATTGGTGGAAAAATGTGAATGTGCAAAACTGCTTGTGTTTCAGTGTGTGCAGATGAAACATAATCATCTGTAACATTTATCTGCCGCTTCTCTGTGCTCTTCAACTCTCAATGCAGCACAACTGCTCCTGACAAAAACACAATTTAATGATTTGGTGGTCTCACATTACACCGCAGATTTAAATGTGACGTGTAGATTAAAAGTATTTACATTTCATGCAGTTAACGTTTCTGTACTTATTTGACATTCTAACTTTTTGTGTAATTTTTGAAGACTGGTCAGGATCGGTTTAATAATCAGTTTAATAATTCATAATATTTTGACAACCCAAAGGGCTGCAGTCCATATTTCAAAGTGCAACAGGCCATTAAAGTTGCTCTATTTTCGTGCACTAATTTTGTACTTAATATACTAAAAAAAATTCTTTAGTTCTTCTTAAGATCATCTAAGTGTACTCAACTGTGCTATTTTGAGACACCATGAAATATGAACTAAAATGTGCTTTTAATAAACTATCTCTGTATTTAAAAAATGTATTTAGTTACCACTTGTAGTACACTATGGGTTCAAATTCATGGGTTCAGATTCATTTCACACTAAATACACACCCATTAATATACAGTAGTCAACATTTGAAGTGGATCAAAAAAGAAGGTCCTAACATACTGACATAAATATTTTAATTAAACTTTATTTGGAGTTCTTTTTTTCTTTTCTTTTTTTTGTATACAATTTGCATATTTCTTAATATTAAAGGATTAGTTCACTTTCAAATTAAAATTTCCTGATAATTTACTCACCCCCATGTCATCCAAGATGTTCATGTCTTTCTTCGAAAAGAAATTAAGAAATGAAGGTTTTTGATGAAAACATTCCAGGATTTTTCTCCTTATAGTGGACTTCAATGGGCACCAAACAGTTGAAGGTCAAAATTACAGTTTCAGTGCAGCTTCAAAGGACTTTAAATGATACCAGACGAGGAATAAGGGTCTTATCTAGAGAAACCATCACTTATTTTCTAAAACAAAATTAAAAATGATATACGTTTTAACCATAAATGCTCATCTTGAACTAGCTCTCTTCTTCTTCTTCTTCTCTATTTGAATTCCGGCAGTGTAGACACTGCTAAGTGTATTACTGCCCTCCACAGGTCAAAGTTTGAACTAAATTGTCATATTCAATATGCTAGTGCAAGTATATAACAATTAGTTCAAACTTAATTTCTTTTCGACTGAAGAAAGAAAGACATGAACATCTTGGATGACGTGGGGGGTGAGTAAATTATCATAAAATTTTAATTTGAAAGTGAACTAATCCTTTAAGCTTAAAATGTGTTTAATATCACTATTAGTAAGGATAGTACTAAATTATATCACTGTATAATTTAAATGCAAGATATATAAAGTGTACCCAAAGTATAGTTGCAATAGTTCCACTTTAGCACAATCAAATATACTTAAGTATATCTTAAGTATATCCGATACCAAGCTCATGTACTTGTACTCATAAAAATACCCCCAATACCAAAGACTGATGTCACGTCAGGGGCACCAGGATTTTATCGCAGGGTATGCATGGAACTAGCACACCCCACCCCAACCCTTTTTTTTTTTTTTTTTTTTCCTATCCACAAAAAGCGATTAAATAAATTATTGTGTTGGTGAGAACGATGTAATGATGGACTGTCTCTTTCCTGTTCACGCACTTAGAATATCTGATGCATGTAACTGAGCACTCTGATGTGCTTGTGTAGATAGATGCTTCGTGATTTTTTTGTTGTTTTGTTTCTTTTACGTTATCTCTGAGTGACTTTCTCCCGAAATGTGCATATTGTTTTCAGAGAAACATGCGATTAACGAAAAACGAAGCCTCTTTCTTTTCAGTCACATGAATGCTTCACTTTGCATGTTGGAATGTTTGAACCCAGACCACTACTCTACAGGTAAATGAAAGTTCAAGTTCCTTTACTAAATTAATATTTTAAATATATAAGCCTGTAGCCCATATTAAATAAACAGAATAAAAACAATAAAATAACAGCACAATGTACTTGCCTCCAACAACTCAGTTGGTGTTATATATATAACAATTATATAATTATATATATATATATATATATATATATATATAAACAGTTTTTATGGCTATTTATATATATATAAACAGTTTTTATGGCTAACAGATTTGTTCCTGAGATTTACTACAATGACAATAGCAGTAGGATATAAAACTCTGACAGCACTGCTTGGATATTATTACTAAAACTGCTGCACTATTTTGAAAAAATATACTTTGGACACATGCTCATTTGTTTGAGAGAACATTTGAGGGATATATATAGGTACGTATACAGTTTTACATCATAAGCGCTGCTCAGATTGCATCACTTCTTGAAGAACGATGATGGAGAGCAGATCATTCAGAAGAAATGTGATGCAAACAATGGATAATACATCAATATTTCATGGATTTAACGCTTTTTTAACGTATTTGTTGTATTGTTTGTAATTTGTTTGTAAATTTCTTTTAAATAACAATTATATACATATATTTTTTTACTTTTATTAGAGTAATAATAAAAAAAAGCTGTCCTACATTTATTAGTCTCACTGTGTTGTGCTTGGAAAACTACAACATCAAGTATACCAATTTAGTATACTAAAAGTATGATTGCAGGGTATTTATATTAAGTACATAAATATGTAAATGCAATTGTAGTATACTTATACTAAAATCTATTTGAAATACATTTATTTTATGTTATTTATTTTTCATCACGGAAGGCATAGTAGCTAAAAGTGATCAATATTTATGTACGATTCTTCTTGTGGCTTGTAAAAAAAACTATTACTAGGAATTGGCTTAAAGATGCTACTTTGAATTGTAAACAATGGTTTGGAATTATTGAAGGAATCCGGGTTAGGGAAGAAATTAAAGATGAAAAAAGTGCTTTCAAGTTTGACTGGGAAAAGTGGTTGACTTATAAAGAACCTAAACAGTAATTGTTTTAGGAATGGTTAACCTAACCTGTTTGGCTTTGTTTTTTATTATTTATTTATTTAGAAAGTTAATGAAATTTGGAATCTGTAAGATTTTTAATGTTTTTAAAAGAAGTTTCATCTAAAATAACATTTTGCCAACATTTAAACTGGACATTTTAACGTTCTTGGAACATCACAGAGGAAATTTTGTTGGAATTAAAAGACATAGTTGATTTGTTGTTTGTTTTTGAAGGTCTGAAATTATATGCTACACACAAAAAAAGCATGAAACAAAAACTTCCAAATGGAAACACTTCTGAAGTTCCCTTCAGAGATACATTCATATAACCCCTCAATCCCAATTCAATATTTATATTTTCTTCCTATATTTTGCGATCGACAGGTTGGCGACCACTGATGTAGAGCATGTGCGTAATTATGAGTTAGCTGCAGACTGTGGAGGAAAGGTATTTGTGAGATCGCCATATGAATTGCATGACAGCATTCCTGCTTACAGGGTAAAAGGCCCCAAAAATCCTTCATCTCACTCTTGGATCTGCAGTAGCTTGCTAATCAATACACCTGAGGGTCAACTGGAAGTGCCTTTAACCACTTAACAGCTGTCCCCCTTATTCAGTATTCATATAAAAATGCACTTTCCAGACTTAAATGGTTATAATTCAAGAATGCTTTGGAATATAGAGCTATGATTGGTCTTGTTCTAAAGAATTATATTTTAGCTGAAGTGAAAGCACTTCAAATTCAAACTAGATAAAAGAGTTTGTAGACAAACTTTAAGTTGGCTTGAAAAAGCCTAGCCAGAAAGTTTGAAGTTTGAAAGTTTAAGTTTTAGTTTAGTAGTTTAAAGGTAGATAGATTTAGCTTGACAGATGATAGATAGAAAGAAGTTTTTTGCTACATATCCAAATAAAGTGAGCAACAACTCGTAATAATAATAAGAAAATACTTCTGTAAGAACAGCTTTTGTGATGTCATAGTAACCAGGTGAAGGTAATGAGGAAATTAAATTGCTACATTAGGATACACAATTGCCCTAATCTGTCCAAAATGCATCAAAAAAAAAAAAAATGCATATTGAAGACAACAGTTGAAGGACTGTCACAATTGAAGTGAAATGTGAAAATCAATTTAAAGTGTTGCAGCATTACAGTTATACATGCTCACATGGCATGCAAGATTTTATACTCTTTTTTTTCTCAGCGTTGAGCATTACAACCAATCACACACATCCCTGTTGAGCTCATGATGCAATAACCAATCAGGTGAGTTTAGATTCCCGGTGAAGAAAAAAAAAAAATCTACCGATAGTGATATCGCGGGAGTTTTTGTCGCTTTCGTGCCATGTGCTCAACTCAACTCACTGGCTGCGTCCAAAACCGCCTACTCAATGAGAAGGTAGGGGGACAGATGTAACACTTTTTGCAATTTTTAGCAATACATCAAAAACCATTTTTACTGGAATAACCAATTGGTTACATTATAAACTTCAATCTGTCAACTGCTGAAACAATGTATTTAAGTGGTTTTATGAAATATGTACAGGTTGCAAAATTGATTTTAATACAGTCTCTCCACTGTTACAACCGTCCCAGTGTACAGGGACGGTTGTAACATGTCTAAAATATACATAATGAATCAATCATATACTCAAAATAGAAAATATTATTTATCAGTCATGTTATTGTGACTATTCATTTCATGTTTTTAAGTAATGATTACCTTTTTTTCACACAAATGACAAAAAAAAGAGGATGAAACTGTCAAATTATAATGCAAGAAAATTATTTATTGGGTAGAAAACATCAATCCATAATACAAATCAGCTGCCTGCATCAGGTAGTCTCTTAAGAGGAGCTCCTGCTCTAGTGTGAAAACCCTTTTTGGAGTCCAGTATCCAACTCTAGAAAGTGTCTTTGGTCCCTGGCTCCTCCTCTTGTGGAATCGGTGCAGAGTCACATGGCAAATGCCATATGATTTGGCCACTCCCCTGACTGGCTTTCCCTGTCTGATTTCATCGGAAGCCCTTTCCAGCACAGGAAATGTCTGTCTTCCTCTTTCTGATATTTGGCATGCTGTCTATCACACTGACTATCTTTACATAAAAAAAGATAATGTCCTTAAAATGTGATTTGATGACATTTTACTTTTAATTTGCACATTATAGAGAAACTATGCAGTTTTTTTAGCTTGATTAGTTTTTAAAATATAAATGAAACTTGGTTGGTGATACTGGGACGGTTGTAATTGTAATGAAGGGTCAACAGAGTGCGGATCCATTTGCAGCTTTTTATTAAAACACAGCAGTGTTTACAAACAAGGGCAAAGCAGCACCGTAAACAGGGACAGGCAGGGGTCGAGGCTGGCAGCAGAGAATCAGAGTCGGGTCACAGGCAGAGATCAAGACAGGCGGCAAACAAACACAGTCCAGGGCACAGGCAGAGATCGGGGTAGGCAGCAAAGGTTCAGCAGAGAGTAACAGTCCAAGAAACAACGAGATAACAGTCCAGGGAATAACGCCCAGAAATGACCACCGTAGCAAATCAAGACTTTGCGATGTATGAATGCAAGTGTGTGTGTTATATAGGGTGTGTGTGATGCCGTGCAGGTGTGTGTGCAATCAGTCCCAGGAATGAGGGCCTATGGGTAATGGAGTCCAAATGAGATTCAGTATTCCGGTGATGGCTCCCTCCGGCGGTCCGGAGGATGAGACGAGGGAGCCACATTCATGACAGAGCCCCCACCCTGCGAGCGGCTCCAGACGCGAGGAGGCGGACGCCGGGGTCTACCACGTGGCCGAGGGGCCGGCCTCTCCGGGTGCGTCCGATGGAATTCCTCCATGAGTGTGGGGTCTAGGATATCATCCCGGTTGACCCAGGATCGCTCCTCCGGTCCGTACCCCTCCCAGTCGACCAGGTATTGTAGTCTCTGACCCCGACGCCTGGAATCGAGCAGTTCCCGAGCTTGGTAAGCCTCCTCGCCCTCAATTACCAGCGGTGGGGGATGACGGCCCTCGGCTCCCTCTGGTTCTCCTCTCGGACCCCCGGAGGGTTTCAGCAGCGAAACATGGAAAGTGGGAGAAACACGATAGTTAACAGGTAAACTTAACCGAAAAGAGACAGGAGTGATCTGTTTAACAATTTGGAAAGGCCCTACAAACCTGGGACTGAGTTTCTTGGATGGAAGTCTTAGTCGGAGGTCTCTCGTGGAGAGCCAGACCCATTGACCCACGGTGTACTGGGGATTGGGACGCCGGTGTCGATTGGCCTGTACCTCCTGTCGCCGAACTGCCCGTTGTAGGTGGCGATGAGCCAAGTTCCAAGTCTCCTCGCTCCTTTGTAACCATTCGTTGACAGAGGGTAGGTCAGAGGGTTCACCAGACCACGGGAACATTGGTGGTTGAAATCCTAAGACACATTGGAAGGGAGTGATACCCGTGGCCGGTTTTCTCAGAGAATTCTGGGTATACTCCGCCCACATCAAATACCGACTCCATTCAGCCTGGTTCTGCTGACAGTAGGTGCGGAGGAACCGTGTGATTTAGCCGTTCTGTCTGGCCATTAGATTCTGGGTGGTAGCCCGATGTCAGGCTGATATTGACGTTCAGTTGTTTAAAGAACGCTGCCCACACACGAGAGGTAAATTGTGGTCTCCTGTCTGACACGATATCCTCAGGCAGCCCATAGAACCTGAACACGAAGTTGCATAGTAGTTCCGCAGTCTCGAAGGCAGTGGGAAGTTTAGGAAGGGGAATGAGGCGGCAGGCTTTGGAGAATCTGTCAACAACCGTGAGTATGGTGGTGTTGCCCTGTGACAGTGGTAGATCAGTTACAAAGTCTATGGCTATGTGTGACCAGGGACGTTGTGGAATGGGTAGTGGCTGAAGCAGGCCAGCGGGAGATTGATGTGGTGTCTTGGATGTCTGACAAGCGGTGCAGTGGTGAATGAACTGGGTGACGTCACGGAGCATGGTGTCCCACCAGAACCGGTTTTGCAAGAGGTTGTGAGTGGCGGTAATTCCTGGGTGTCCAGAGCTGGGCAAATCTTGAACATGATGCATGAGCCTCTCTCTCAGAGCAACTGGTACGAACAGACGGTTAGGGGGGCATGTAGCTGGAGGAGCAGACTGTTCGTTGGCCTGTGTGATCTCGGATATTACATCCCACTGGACAGGTGCGAGAAGCAGAGTGTCAGGAATGATATGTTCTGCGTGTTCAGTACGTTCTAGGTGTTCAGCTTGCCGGGATAGTGCGTCGGCTTTCGTGTTCTTGGACCCAGGTCTGTATGTCACCTTGAACTGGAAGCGAGTAAAGAACATTGCCCACCGAGCCTGGCGAGGGTTAAGCCGTTTGGCTGAGCGGAGGTACTCTAGATTTTTATGGTCCGTGAGTACCGTGAATGGATGTTGGGCTCCCTCCAACCAATGACGCCATTCTTCCAGCGCCACCTTCATTGCCAGCAATTCACGATCTCCCACATCATAATTACGTTCAGCCGCGGATAACTTTCTGGAGTAAAAAGCACAAGGAAACATTTTCTCTGGGGTACCTTGGCGTTGGGAAAGAATGGCACCAATGCCCGTGTTGGAGGCATCAACCTCGACGATGAAGGGCCTTTCAGGATCAGGATGACAGAGTATGGGAGCTGTAGTGAACCGTTCCTTCAATCCTTTAAAAGCCGCCTCTGCCTCTGGGGACCAGAGCAGCCGAGATATGTGACGCTTAGTCATGGAAGTTAAAGGGGCTGCAACACTGCTGAAGCCTCGTATAAACCGCCTGTAGAAATTAGCGAAGCCCAGGAATCTCTGTAGTTCCTTTAGCGTGCGTGGTTTCGGCCAGTCCAGTACGGCTTTCACCTTCGTGTCATCCATTGCGATGCCGTCTTGACTGATAACATACCCCAGGAAGGAGGTTGAAGTCTGGTGGAACTCACACTTCTCTGCTTTTGCGTATAACTGGTGTTGGATGAGTCTTTGTAGCACGGCCCGAACATGTTGTATGTGTTCCTCCAGTGTATTGGAATATATGAGGATGTCGTCGATGTAGACGATAACCCAACGGTTCAACATGTCTCTGAACACATCATTAATGTAGGATTGGAAGACGGCTGGACTGTTGGAGAGCCCGAACGGCATAACAAGGGTCTCATAGTGACCGGTGGTTGTGGAGAATGCCGTCTTCCATTCGTCCCCCTCACGTATCCGAATGAGGTTGTAGGCACAGCGGAGGTCGAGTTTCGTGAAGTATCTGGCTTGCTCCAGAGCGGCAGGTACTAATGGTAATGGGTAGCGAAACTTGACTGTGATCTCATTCAGACCTCGATAGTCAATGCAGGGTCTCAGACCTCCATCCTTTTTTTTAACAAAGAAGAACCCTGATGATGCAGGGGACGTGGATGGTCGAATAAAACCTTTGGCTAGTTCCTCCTCAATGTAAGCTTTCATGGCCGCGGATTCTGGTTGTGACAGGGGAAAAATTCTGCCTTTAGGAGGCGAGGTGTCGGGTAGCAAGTCTATAGCGCAGTCTCCAGGTCGGTGAGGTGGTAATTCTGTAGCTTTTTGTTTGCTAAAGGCTATGGCCAGGTCTGTGTACTCAGCTGGGATGTCAAGCTGTCCAGGGACGGTTTCCTGTATTTCCACAGAGCGAATGGGTAAAGGAGTGACGTGTTTTAAACAGTTTTGGTGGCAAAGAGTGTCCCACTGCAGGATTTGACCCTCCTTCCAGGAGATATGTGGGTTATGGATACGAAGCCACGGTATACCAAGGATGATGGGGTTGTTAGGTGAGTGGATGACGTAGAAGCGGATGGGTTCTTGATGAAGGATTCCTACTTGGAGTTTAAGTTCGTCGGTGAAATGAGCGATATTTCCTCCTCCAATGGGTTTCCCGTCTAGCGCCTCCACTGTTAAGGGAAAGTGGCAGTTAGTTAAGGGGATATGGTGATCTTTAATGAACGTGTCAGACATGAAGTTTCCCGCAGCTCCAGTATCCAGCAGGGCGTGAGTGAGTATGTTCCGTTCATGAAAGGTGATCTGGACAGGAATTTTGAGGCAGTTAGATGCGTAATCAGAGGGAAGAGGAGAACTCACCGCCCGGGAGCTGGTTGACGTGGGTCGAACTGGACAGTTAGCCTTGACGTGGCCAGCCTGGCCGCAGTATAGACAGAGATGCATCTGCCGTCTCCTCTCCCTCTCCTCCGGCAGACGTGGAGTGTATCCGATTTGCATGGCCTCAGGGGCAATGTTGGTTGCGCTGGGAATCCGTGCAGGACGCCTGGTACGAAGGAGGTTATCAATGTGAATAGCAAGTTCGATAAACGTGTTTAGTGAGCTTCCCTCATCGCGGCAAGCGAGTTCTGCTTGTAATTCCAGCGATAACCCTCGACGAAACAGCAGTTTCAGTGTATCCTCCACCCAGTTAGTTTGAGCTGCTAGAGTGCGGAATTGCAGGGCATATTCAGAGGCTGTTGTTTTACCTTGCGTGAGAGAGATTAACTGGTCACCCGGGCTCTGGCCGCCTGCAGGATGTTCGAACACCTCTCTGAATTGTTTCAGAAACTCAGTGAAAGTGGGGAATACTGAGCTGTCATTCCTCCAAACAGCAGTAGCCCAGTCCAAAGCCTTACCCGTCAGTAACGAGCAGACAAATGATATTCTACTCGTCTCGGTGGTATACAGAGAGGGCTGTTGGTTAACATACAGGGAGCACTGTAGCAGAAAGCCCTTACATTTGGCCGGGGTACCGTCAAACTTCTCAGGAAGGGCCAGGCGGGGATTGACCGCAGGAGGAGACGGGAAGGTTGGTGTGGCAGACGCCATGGGAGGCGGCGTGGTGACCTCGGTGGGGTTGAGCTGTAGGCCCTGCAGTGTCTTTACTAATTCCTCCGTTAATGAAGTTAGTCGACTCAGCTGATGGTGATGTATCGCTAGCTGGTTGGCTTGAGCTGAGAGCTCGGAGGAAATCTGTATTAGAGCTGCTGGATCACCGGGTGGCGAAGTCTTCTGTAATGAAGGGTCAACAGAGTGCGGATCCATTTGCAGCTTTTTATTAAAACACAGCAGTGTTTACAAACAAGGGCAAAGCAGCACCGTAAACAGGGACAGGCAGGGGTCGAGGCTGGCAGCAGAGAATCAGAGTCGGGTCACAGGCAGAGATCAAGACAGGCGGCAAACAAACACAGTCCAGGGCACAGGCAGAGATCGGGGTAGGCAGCAAAGGTTCAGCAGAGAGTAACAGTCCAAGAAACAACGAGATAACAGTCCAGGGAATAACGCTCAGAAATGACCACCGTAGCAAATCAAGACTTTGCGATGTATGAATGCAAGTGTGTGTGTTATATAGGGTGTGTGTGATGCCGTGCAGGTGTGTGTGCAATCAGTCCCAGGAATGAGGGCCTATGGGTAATGGAGTCCGAATGAGATTCAGTATTCCGGTGATGGCTCCCTCCGGCGGTCCGGAGGATGAGACGAGGGAGCCACATTCATGACAGTAATGGGGCGGTTACAACCGTCCCAGTACCACCAACCATGTTTTCATCTCATGTGAGCTAGCTTGACTGCTAGTTTGACACTTGTTAGCCATTTCTCTTTTTAGCTTACAAAACAGTGATTCTAATAATAATAGTGATGGCCGATTTCGAAACACTGCTTCATGAAGCTCTGAATCTTTATGAATCTTTTTTTTTTTCGAATCATTGATTCGGAGCATGTATCAAACATGATTTTAGTAAACAAAGCTTCATTACGTCATCACTGTTTCGAAACGTTTCAAAACAGTTCGAAATTTCAATGGTTCACCGGTAGAGGGCGATGATAAAGTGAACCCATGAATCATAGATTCACTGAGAACTATTGAACAAGTGTCTATAGGGCTTTACCCTATGGTTTTACCTGATCTCTGATCAGTTTTATACATTTGTAGATGTTTTAATTAGACATTAGAATAATTAAAATGAAAAATGGTAGTTATTAATCTCTTATTTGCCTGTTTAGCTTGAGCCATGAAACAGAGAAACAAGCCTTTAAAATTGATAAAAGAACACGTTATACAGACACTATATATTTATTCTTATTAGATGATTAGTTAATTGCATTTGATAGATTTTACTTTAAATAAAACTTTTGCAATACATTTGTTAAAGTGTATTTTTTATGCATGTTTAGTGTGAGTTTTGTTGCATTTGCACTGTTCTGACCACTCGGGGTCACCGTGGAGACAGATTGTTTCGAAGCCTCGACACATTACGGCACATTTGCTTCAACTGCTTCAGTGTTTCACGAAGCCTCGCTCGATCTGCCCATCATTAAATAATACTTGTTTGAATTCATAGACATTTGATCCTATAACAGCATCCAAAAAAGTATATCAGAAAGAAAAGTAATTTTTTTTTACCTCAAAAATCTTTTTTAGATTTTTTTGGCTAAATGTGTCTCCCTTTATGGCAAGAATGGAGGGAAACTGAGCATGTGCACAGTGAGTGTCATCACTCTAGGTTGTTTCTGATTGGAGGAAATTAAGGCGTTACAACCGTCCCATTACAACTGTCCCTGGTCAAATGAATAGTATACTCGTTGATTATGAATGAGATCCGCCATGATAACGTTATCACGTGACCTACGACTAAATCACAAGTGCAACAACTTAAAAGATATGAGTGACAGGTTTAATTAATCTTTCTGTAAATATCTTTTTCTCTACTGTTTATTAAACTTTTTGTGGGCTTGTTGAAGAAACAGCTGCCAGTAATTTTGTAATTGTAGTACGACTAGTATATTTCTGGTTAATTTAAGTTCTTATATTTAACTACTAATATGACCCCCAGTTTATTTTTTGTTACGAAAACCCAAATTCACGTGAATATGTTGTTAATTTCTTTATTTTATGTGCAAAAATGTTCATCCACAAGCAAAAGTGTCATAAATCTTTACGTTTTCCTCTTTTTCTTGTTGAATTAGCTCTAGTTTCATCCCTCAGGCGTTGATCCAGAGGATGAGGAAGACCATGATGATGGTCCTCTGAACCACACAACCTTGAAGCAAGAATGGGAGAAGATGTGCAGGACAATCTGGCTGCTGCAAACATTCGTGTGCTCTCCATCAGCATGACTGAATAAACAGATTCAAACATTTTACTCTTCATTCATGGTAGCATTCTGCTTCTTGCCATACTTCATTTCATATTTTTACAATTACTTGTTAATTTTTGTCGTAGCTTCATTACATTTGTGGTGTAGTGGTCTAAACCACTGAGATGGTCAGCAGAAGGTTTGCTGGTTCGATCTCTGCAGCATCTCCTCCAGTGTGTCCTTGATCAAGACACTTTACTCAAAAATCAGAAAAGTGCTGTAATAACTCTGTAATAATAATTAAAATAAACTACAACTTAAGATTTAAATAGACTTTGTATTCATTTCTGTAACATCAGAAAAAAAATTCAAGTTTCCTCTGAGGTTTATGTGCTCAAATCTACACTTACATGTTGAGGTAGTTGAAGATTTGTTTTAACTCACTTTTTATCCAACACAAACGTTCCTTGTTTTATTAACAGTACTAAGACAAATAAAATAGATAACTTATGTCTGTCTAGTTAAGTGTACATTTGTTTATTTACATTACTTGTACATTCATTTATAATCCTTTTGTTTTTTATGCAATTAAAATAATGTCTTGATTTTCTAATGCATAAAAAGTAATTAACTAATTCATAAACGGTTCTTCTCTGTGCAGCACACAAAAATTACCTTTCCACCCCACACAAAAATGCTTAATGTACTTTTTTAATCAACATTAATGATGTTGTTATGAGGCTGTCTTGCATGATGCAAGATGATGTATGCATCTTCTTTTGTCAAATTCTTACATTTAATCAATAAATTAAATGAGTAACAAGTCAAAATAACTGGGGAAAAATAGCTGACGAATTAAAGGTCAAAATTCATCTTTGCAATGCTGAGGAAATCGATGCAGCATCTGAAATGGCATTGGTTAATGCACACAAGAGTGAGTCATTAAGATTCAACAGATTCATTTGGCTTGTTCATTCAGGAACGAAGCATTATAATGTACAGCGAATTATCGAATCATTCATCAACCTGATTGATTCATTCATTAGCGAAACACCGCCATGGGGTGCTCAGAGAAAGAAAAAACAGAGAATTTTGTGTCTAATGTAACGTAAGTCTTAATATCAAATAGCTGTTTTGTATAGATGTAGCTAACATAAATATATATATATTATATATATATATATATATATATATATATATATATATATATATATATATAGTTGTAAATTTAAATATAAAGGTTATGTCTGGTTCTCGAATCTGATTGGCTGATAGCCGTGCGATATTTCAGTGGTAACAGCACTCCTACTGCCTTTTCACCGTTTGTATCACTCCGCTTGAAGAGACCGTCATGGCGGCCGATCAAATGTTTAGACCTGAGTTATGTGACTTCTATTTAATAATAGCGCCTATTTTACAATTTGTTTTGATGTTTTCGAGATGCGAGCTCCAGGGCGTCAGCGGCCGTTCAGTGCTCGTGTACGCGCCGAGGACAGCTTCATCTCGGGCAGAGCTTCGGGGATTTACCGCTGGCTCTTATAGTGGTTAAACATGAGACATAATTCAATTTTTTTAGTACATAGAACGGGTAATCTTTGGTCTTATTAATCTATTATTTGTTCCACAGCAAGTCGAGTTGTGCTATGTTTAATTTGATAATAATTACCTTATCCTTTATATAGCACAGCATATTGGCTACAGCTAGACGGGACATATCAGACGAATACTCTTCTCCGCTTCCTCTTCTTGCTGCCTTTAAATACATACCCTTTATAGACATAGTGTTTTTTGAGTAAAGAAAACGCTTTACTTTTTTTTTTTCAAACATCAGATCTTTATTTACCTTTGCATTGAACAGACCAAACTGCGTGCAACAATACCAAGAAAAAAGTTTATTATAGGGATAGTACAATTGTTAACTTAATAATTTTTAATTTACTTATATTATTATAGCAGGCTCACACACATGCAAAATGTTTTAAGCTGATGTGCTTTATTACACAAATAATGAACTTTATACAAAATAATTAACAAAATAAAAGATTTCAAAATCACAAAAAACATGAACCGAACCGATTTTTTAAAAAGTAAATTAACCTAATAAATAAATAATATTAATTAATAATACAATTAAGTAATAACAACAACAAATAAACAAATGTAACTATAATCTAACAAACTATAAATAACAATAACAACAAATAAACAAATGTAACTATAATCTAACAAACTATATAACTAAACTATAAATATATAAGTAACATGAATATCAATTTTAAACATAAACTAACAAGAACAATACCTTTAATAATTTACCTTTTATTCTAACATTTCATTTTGGTTAGTTATTTCTTCAGTAGCTCTCCGACGGTGGACAACGACTAAATGAATGTTCGCTGACTAACTCCTCAACACTCTTGTGCTGTAAATTCAGCAAAGTCTGCTGTGAGGATGGCCAACAACCTCTATTTCCTCCACCACTGGTCCTGCTCCATGACCTGAGATGCAAAAAAGGTTAAATAAAAAAGCACATTTAGAGTAAGTGATAATGAACCTTTTCTTTTATTTTGTAATTATAATTGCATTTGCAACTTTTTTGCTTGTCACTCATAGCATGCTGCTTTTAGCAAGGAAATGATAGGCTGTTTGTGATTGAGTGATGGTACACGCTTGACAGTTGTTAATGCAACTGAAATTTACGTTGAAAGTGAAAGTAATAATGAGCGTTATATCTAACATGTTTTCTATTATCAGTGAAGCCGTACCATCGATAAATATCAATGCTGTTTTGTCTCCCAGGCTTAGTTTCTGTGCACAAAAACAAGAATAAGACACACTTGAAAAAATCTATGGAAGTAAATTAATGCCAAATGTTATTGAAATAAAAAGTGCAAAAAATGCATTACATTAATATGCATTGTATTTTTAAGGCTTGCATTTTTATGGGCTGAAATTCAACATGGTCGTATATTTAAGCAGTGAATATTTAAATTCAATACATTTTCACACACATTTTCATTACTGAAAATTCAATAATTTATTTTCACCGTTCAGATTTCACTTTCAAAATATTCTTTCTGTTTAAAAATACAACCTATAAAATTCAACTAGCAATTTTCAGTCCATTTAATTTCACAAATTCGCTTCCACAAATTCAGTGGTTCAAATTCGGCAGAAAATTCAACATTTCACATCCGGGAACTGCAGGAAAAGCAGTAGAGTGCCAATGCATGATCTGCATCTGATGTTAGTCTCTTCACCAGCAGGTGCCGCTAGCGGCTGTTTACGAAGAGTAAGTCATCATTCATTCATAAAAATGGATTTACAGAAATGGAGCAAGTGGTAAGTGAATGTGTGATGATTATCAGGGCCAGTATAAATGCAGAAAATGCACTTTCCCTAACGTTATTGCCCGATGCTGGTGTACAGATCAAACGTTAAATCTGAAGTAGACATATTTCTCTGTTGTTAAGTTTCTTTAACTTTATATCGCAGCGCTGTGTTGTAATAGTAGGGCTTCCCTCATCCGTCACAGGATTCCCCTGCAATAAGGACATATAAAACGCTAAACACAGCTTAATGGACTCGTACAGTGATATAAAAGACCAAACTCACACCTCATTTGTGATGTTAAAAAAATTAATTTACTGTGTTAAACACTCTATATTTTATGTAAAATATATATTTCACAGAGTATGTGTTACTTCAAAGCTATATGTCTAACCAAGCTGTGTTGAAAGTTCCTACAACATTTTGTTCAGTCTCGTCCACCCAAAAACTGAACATCTTAAAAGGTTAGTTCACCCAAAAATGAAAATTATGTAATTTATTACTCACCCTCATGTCATTCCACACCTGTAAGACCTTCATTGATCTGCAGAGCACAAATAAAGATATTTTTGATAAAATCCGATGGCTCAGTGAGGCCTGCATCGCCAGCAATAACACTCCCTTTTTCAATACCCTCAAGCCAAGACCCCCTTTGAGAGGAAGATTAGAGTATGACATCGCATGTGACGCCACTGGGAAACACTACAGAACAGAGACCCTGAAGAAAGTCAAAGAATATCTGGAAACAGACATGCACAGTCTGTGAACTCCAGACGCAAACTGTTCACAGTGTCGACTGCAAAGGGTCAAAGTCATTTCAAACAATGACCAGTAGTCAGCTGAAGACAGAAGAAATATCTAGGCTGATAGATTTGCACTTATAAGGGCTTATAATCACCAACAACTCACCCCCATTATCTGAACACACTTGTGGACAGCTGAGCCAGCTCCATTCACCGAATAAAGAATGTACGATTTGTTCAACAGCCAATCCTGTTTTCTCAAGGGGAAACCAAATATCCCTAATGAGCTGGTACTTAAGATTACTACAGCTAAAAGCGAGCTACAGAGTGACCATCTATGATGAAAACCAATCTCTCTCATAGCATTTGGAAAGTCACAAATGATCACCCGTTTTTAAAAGCATGCATTTCTGCTCTAACCTGTCTGCTGAAATCAGACTCACTGGTGAAAAAAGGCTTCCACTTACAAGTCCACTTACGATATGTGACACAAACCCATAACCTTGTGATAAAGGAAATGGTGGATCCAAAATGGTCAATATTAATGCATGTTCATTTATTCATACTCATTATTAATCGCTCATTATCATTTTATTGCTTATGATTTCAAGTATTCATATAATCTTACTTAATTACATATAATCACGTATAGTCAACTATAATCACATATTTACTCCATATTATGATCTTTTGTTATTTTGATCTTCATTGTGCTTCTTTAACCTGTTGAACTCTGTGACATTGAAGTTCCAAGTGAACTTTAAGTTTTCTCGGTAAAGAGGGGTTTGGTACATTTGTGGTTGAGCCAAATTTTACCAGAACGTAGATGTTCTCAGAATTGATCACATTTTGTACTTTTTCGGCAATAATATTTTGTATCTCTGTATTCAAATGAAAGGAAATCTTTGAAAAATGTTAACTTTGTTCTATTGTTCTGACGAAGGTGTAAACCCACCCTTTTGGGGGGCTATTTTGGGGTGTTTTTACTCCATCTGATAATGTCAATCGTCACAAGACCATAAAATTACCCAATGACTGTTTGGATAGCAGGAAATCATGAAATGTGTCAGAATTTCTTTAAATCCTCCAAAACAACGGAAAAGTTCACTTTGACCTTTTCTTATCTATCCAAACAAGACCTGGAAGGGTGTGATGTAAGTTTTTCCAATCTTAAGGTATAAAAACTGGCTCATTCTCTCAATTGGTACTCTTTCCTGCTATCCTGACCTGCATCTTGCCGTCTCGTGGCGCCACTTCTAATGATTTTCTTCCAGTTTACTATACTCAGATTTCAGAATGTTCTTATCATAGATGTTCAATTTCTGATTGTTATTTTACCTTTTGGTTTTATTAGATATTTTCATTATCGTTTGAAGTTTCGTGTGAGGCTAAATTTAATTGCAAAGAATAAATATTTTTCAACTGCCTGGATCTCATTTTCTCAAGTTTTTGCATCAGGAAAGGAGGCATTTGTATGAAGCTTTTTGAAAAGGACAGTTATTTCTGTACCTCGTTCTGAAGGAAAGGATACAATATTTTGGATTCTCCATAAACACCATCACTCAACTTTGCAAAACAGTCTCTGCGTCTTTTACTAAGGCTATAGTTTTTGCTGGGATACACAGATTTCCTGCTAAGACAAAAACTGAGATCAAGCACCCTGCAATAAAACTCAACTGGAGAGAAGATCTACAAAGCCTTGCTCTAAACTCTCCTCACATATTTACAGTATGCAACCACATTATTTGTGTAAATGGCATGATACATTTTTACCTGAGAAAATGTTATATTTGATGTACTCTGAAATTATTATTACCAGTAAATTATGGGAGGGTAATGCTACCGTAAATCTGTGTCCAGGGTAGAACAAACTGAAGGTGCATGAATGGAGCAGTAGGCACTTCATCTGAAGACCTTTTGATTTCTGTTTACCGCTGATTTAGCAAGGTGTATGGAAGTGGCTAAATTAAAACATACTTTTGTTCGTGTGAGCAGTAGGCACCCTCTGACGAAGATCAGACTGGCGAGTTTATGTCCGTGAGTTACCGCAAACAGAAAGTATGGGATACCCAGAATAATCAAATATCTATCTATCTTTTTTTCATCATCAGTAGTATGTCACTCTGCCACTATCCAGTTTCCCAAAAGCATTGTAAGCCTAAGTTGATCGTAGCTCCATTGGTTTCAATGGAGCTACGATCAACTTAAGCTTACGATGCTTTTGGGAAACTCTGCCCAGAACAGTTGTGTCTTGACATTTTGTGAAACTCTCTGGTCTTCTGTCATTTCCAAACAGAACTCCATAACTTGCTCACTAACTGCATACCTTGTCGTAAAGAGTGGTATTGCTCTGTGCAACAGGAATTTGTTCACAATCTGCAGAGCTACACACTTTGTTCCATGCATCAGTTTCAATAGACCACCATTTGCATTTTCAAACACAAATGCAGAGTGGCCCCCACAATTTCACTGATTTTGCAAGGTGAGTAAGCAGATGTACATTAAAGGTCATAGATGCCTCGCCATACAGCAACTGAAACCTTACCAAAAACTCGAACAGCATGTTATCTGCTTTGTTGATATCTTGGAAGGTAATGTTCTCATTCAGAAGTAGAAATACTGCTGATACCAGAAGGCCTTGGTGCTTCAGATAACGTGGATGAAGTACACCATTCAGGACTGGCAAGCTGTAAAACAGGACCCATGCTCTCCACTCTGAGGCTTTCCGGTACTTGAATTCTGCAAGGGGTCTGGGTAGTCGTGTTATCAGGTGTGCTGGCTTTATGTCCTTGATTCTGTTTTCTAGCACCATCATAGTGTTGGGACTCCCAGTGTAGTAGGGTTGATCACTGTTGTTCAAATGAAAGCTCAGTGAGCTGTCTAATGACACCAAGTAAGACAGCATGCATATAGTCTGGAATGAAGCCTACACTAATCGTACACTATATCAAAATAGGGCATCAACTCCAGAAACACTGCCTTCTGCTGGGCCATGTCACTTGGTTTCAGCTCTGATGTAAGCGGAAAGCAATCAGATGAAGACATGAACTACAAAATCACAAAGAAAACATTTCTGAGTGCATGTGTCTACATACAATGAATGTATGATGACTGGTAGGGCTGTGTGATATGACAGTGTATGGCATTTGACATGGAGCCCAACCGATTAATTCATTAGCTCGATTAATGGGAGCTAATTATATTTAAATTGGCATTGGGGTTTATAACAGCTGACTAATGACAATTTAAAAAAGAAATGGAGATGTTGATCCTTCAGACATGTAATTAGTGCTGCATAGTGCAGAAGCGCAAAAAATCCACATCGATTATACGCCAGTGCAGACTCGTACACAGACAGCTGCAGACAGCATGGTCGAGGACTACGACTTTATGGGGTCCGCTGGATGGAAGTGTTCCACACATGCGCAGTAAATCGGCGTTGGTGCCTCCCATTTTTTGGGGTCGCGTGTCACTGCTTAACACTAGCTTAAACAAAGCATACATCCCACAACAGTGACCATCTGTGTTCACGGTGAGCTGGCCACTTATCATGTAAAATGCACTACTTAACATGTAAATCAGACGCCCCAGATGCGTTCGGTTATAATTTAAGTCAATGTAAATACACGTCTAGACGTCCTGCGACGTGAATCAAGCACGGCGCGAATCGGCCGTTGACGCGCAAATTAAGAGTTCGAGTGTCTGACGCCCTAGACGCCCAAGGTTAAAAAATCTGACCTTTGGCAAATATTCATGCCGCGTTAACCAATCAGGGACTCTGCTTTGGTAGTCACATGTTTATGACAAGATCAGCGGAGGAGACCAGAACAAAGATGGAGGACAAACTAATAGCTGGCCAACCTGAGCTCTATGATGTATCATCATATTTTAATCGATACATGAATAAAAAGGATCTTGCCTGGAAGAGGATAAGCGAGGAAATCGGACAATCTGGTAAGTTGTAAAACGCTTTGCATGATTTTAGCCGTTGATACTAGAGCGCCTGCTAGCTAGCAAAAGCCGGCCGGCATAACCAAGCTACTAGTTTCCAACTGACGAGATGATGTGTTTATTCAGAGGATCTGTGCAGAAAGAGATGGAAGAGTCTGAGGGACACATATTTGAAAGAGAGGAGAAAGAGACAAGCAGGAATATGGAGAGTAGGGACGGGGATGAGCAGACCGCAGGGTATGACCGCCCAGATCAGGCAGAAGCAGCAGCAAGGCTATCGGAGACAGGAGGTGTGTTGACAAGTGTAGCTACACACAGAAAACTATTGTGTATTATTATATTTCAGGTGAACAACGAAAGGATCTTTCTAACCAAATGTGTCGTATTAAATATGTATTATTGCCATGGCAGAGCCAGCTGATTTTTTGGAATGCAGTGAGCCTGGGTCCCCTCCACCAGATCCCGAGTCCCCTCTGCCAGAGCCTACTGTTCTCCTGCTCATGCTGGCCCATCATCTGCTGCTGTACCCACAGGTGTGTACAGGCATTTATTCATTTGCCGACATGCTTCCAATAAACAGTATTCATTTCTGATCAATAGAGTTTAGAGTTATTGCTCATTTGCACTGCCAGACTTATTTGAGATTTTTAATACTAAAAATGGTACAATTGTGTTTTGTTTTCAGTTAACCTTTTCTGTGAACATCTTAAAATCAGGTTTCAGCTTTCTCATTTCACCATTTTCTTTACAGTACCACCAACGAGGAGGAGAAGGCCCCAGGAGGAGCCCATTAATTTTGAGAACAAGCTGTTGGCAACACTGAGATCCAGGCCTCAACCTCCTCCCTGCTCCGAGGACGAGCGTTTTCTTTTGAGTGTGCTGCAGAAGTTGCAATCTCAGACGAAGGAATTCTTCAAATTTCAAATTCACAAATTAATTTATGAAAGCAGCACTGTTCTGCTTACTTTGGAGACATTGGAGCCTACAGAGTAGATTTTTTTTTAATTAAATGAGGCAGCAATTTCTGCAGGGAATGAAACAGACTTTGTCTCCTTTCTGCTCTTTCATTT
Organism: Chanodichthys erythropterus; assembly: GCF_024489055.1. Classification (NCBI taxonomy): domain Eukaryota; kingdom Metazoa; phylum Chordata; class Actinopteri; order Cypriniformes; family Xenocyprididae; genus Chanodichthys; species Chanodichthys erythropterus. The sequence goes on along the minus strand of NC_090223.1, from coordinate 67,432,705 downwards.
GTGTCCCTCACTATTCCATCGTCCCTCTTCCAGTGCATGGAGCTTTTTATTCCTGTCTCACATGTAAATAGTTCAAATGTTCTTTTTATAAAGTTATTATTAATGTTAATTTCTCATTTTTATGTTTTTATTAATTCTATATTTGTAGTGACCAAAGGTTTTGTGAGGTACACAACTGAGTAAACCATTATATTTCTCACAGGAAACATTATTTCCATATTCCAGTCTGATTTAAAAAAAAAAGTAAATGTATTTATTCAGTTAGATTAGATTACTTATGGCAAACATTTGTTTATTTGTACTATGTCATTATATATATATATATATATATATATATATATATATATATATATATATATATATATATATATATATGGGTGGGTGTAAGATTGATTGGCAAGATACTTGGGGCAAGTTGAGACACATGACCACTCATTTTTGAGAGCCCCTATTTTTCAAAATCTATGTCAGAGATAAATTCTAATAGTTTCATCTGATAGGAAACATTCTTAAATACATAAAGATATTGTCATTGTATATCTGCCTTCTATTGGCTTGGCACAAAGACCATTTGAGCAAAAAATGGCTCCATTTACCCCACTCTCCCCTATATAACGGTAATAGGTTATGCTTAAAATAGGCTCGGATCACCTCATGTTGTAGACAAATGTTAATTTATCCAACCAGAAGAGAATATATTAGTATTTAGACACGGCGAGCCCACCAAAGCCACTGATGGGCTTTCTGGAGTAAATAAAGCCAACCCAATCTCTCAGCAACATCCATGTTCAAGCGTCCAACTAGATGCGTCGGACACGCCATTCACGTTCGGTGTGAATGCAGCATATAATAAATAATCGATTTAAATATTTAAATAATTATTTAAATAAGCCTGACAACATTCATGATCATAATTGTATATTCCAGGGAAAATCAGGAGGGTTGACAGTTTTTATACGTGTTTCTTTAGAAGAACTTGTGCTCCTAATAAAAAAATTTAGGAGCACTTTCTGATCAACAACAGACATTAATATTCTTTCTAATCTTGTTAAATGTATGCATCATATTTAATCAATTTCTTAAATTAAAATATAAAATTTGTTTTTAAATGTTAAACAAATTTAATTACAACAATAAGACCCAATCAGACTGTTACCCATCAAAAGAAATAAAAAAATCCATCTTTGCACTGCAGAAGTGGCACAGAAGCTCCATCAGAAGTATTATTTAAACGCATTTACATAGACTGCTTTTTGCTGCACATTGTTAAATAATGTTTTACTATTGTCAAAAAAAAAATTAACTTAAAATACTAAACTTTTAAAAGAGTCTGTAAAGTGTAAATATGAAAATAGATGTAAATACGAAGATAAAACAGCCAGTAGATGGCGGTAAAGCTTAATGTGCGAGTCATTAATCAGTCGTTCAAAACGCAGATTCATTCAGGAAACACCGCAGCTTGGAGATGTGCAACAGTCCTTTGTCTGGAACTTTTTTCACAAAATAGAGCGAAAACAGATATTATTGTGGCTACAATTTTGTCACTTAATATCAGCTTGTGTATTAGACGTCAATCAGATCAGTAAGCATCACATTTGCAATCATGACAATACTCGGAGAAAGTTATCAACGAGCTCGCCGACAGGTCAGGCTGTGATCAGGGAAAAAATCAGCAGGTGATCGGCACTTGCCAATCTTTATGTGTGAACTACTCAATGACGCATCAAAGAGGCTCACCGACACGTCGCAGACATCTCGCAGATGCCAGACAAATATGTAGCGTGCTAATTATCTGGAGCTGACTTGATATCTTTTCCCAGTTCACTGGCCACATGTATTTCGGTACAGATGGATGAATTCATGTGCTGTAGCCTATAAATCCGACTGACAGGACTAAACTGAGGCGCAAACAAACAAGGCAGCGCCCATCTCGTGTTATAGATTAAGATGAAGATCATGATGTAGGTTTTTAATTATCAAAACACTCACTTGCACATATTTGCGAATCAGAATTTCAGACAGTTGATGACATGGTGAGAAAAGCAATACATCTGTCATACCGTGTGGCCCAGTGTGTCATGTGCGAAAGGGTTATTTTAAATTTATTTAAAAATTTAATCAAATTTCTTCCCAGTGTCCATTTTCAAATAAAGTCGTTGGGTGACAGTTGTCGTCAGCTCGTGTAGTGTGTTAACTCCTGTTGTGGATCATTTACGTAGTGTGAACACCACAAAGTCTTCAAGACTCCACAGCAAGTCATGTAGTCTGAACAGCACAGTGATTCGCAGACGTTTAGATTCCTGTAGTGTAAAGACCTGTACAGACTGGGACGGATATCATGCGTGATTATCGCTGACATTTAATGCCTCGTGACTTAACAAACGGCAGGCGTAAAAGCGTTGTTTTTTTGGTTTGACACGCCGTGTTAAAAACTGGCAGACCAATGAGAGTGGCGCTTTTGTTCACATGCCTGGAGATGCTGAAGTTACAGTAAAACATGACTTGGTGGTGCTCAAGCACAAAACGGTTTTGCCGAGCACACATCGATATCAAGACGACGAAGAGAAAGTAAGTAGATGAGGAAGACCCCTACAAACTATCTTATCTTAAAGTTTATAAAGGTAGCAGTACGATCAATTTACTGCAGCACCTCAAACAGAGCCATGCTGCCGAGTGGGAGAGATGAAACGCCCAACAAAATGAACAAGACCACGGCAACACAAGCACACACACCAAAAAACAACCTACAGTCTTACAAACATTTACAAACTGTATCCGGTATGATAAGAATGATCGAGAAGGCCGCAGCTCTTTTCATGCGTTACCTGCGCATGAAAAACACTTTTCCTGTATTTACTGCTCATATATATATGCTTGTTCTACCCCTTTTACTCACTCAAGTGCTGATCATGTTACTCATGAGCTTCCCCAAGCCCAATCCATCTGTTGACCCTGTGCGGTTACTGCACAAGTATGGTTTGGAGGACATCGATATTGAAACGAGGTCTACAAGTTATGGAAGGAGGAGTTGGCTAGTGTGAAGCCGAATTCCTCCTGCTCACTACCAAAAGTTGAGAGAGGTTCTTTCTAAAATGGAATAAACTTTTGTGACTATTTTTGTCATTTTACACTTTTGGTTGTTGTCTTATATGTGGAATGCACATGGTGATGAATGTAAAACACACTTGTTTTATAGAGCTCAATGAGAGGCTGACGGATACACAAGCAGTCTTTCAGAATGCTCACAATTACATGTAGCCTAGATCGGATGCATACTAGTCGCTCTGGGACAGTGTCACAGTGTTTGTTTGAATAATAATATTTAAAAAAGTAAAAGCTCAGACTTCTCTACAGCATATCACATGTACTGTAGAGGATTGTAATGATCAGGAACCTCCTAGCAGCAACCCTGATGTCCTTCCCTCTTCTGAGGACCAGCAGCTGTCCACGATAGTCTGTCTGAAGACATCTGCTTGAATTACAACATCAGTAATAAACTGGGGGAAGGAGGATTTGCTGCCATTCTGAGGCAGTTTGTTGCAAGGATGGCCTTCCAGTTGCACTGAAATTTGCCAGGAAAACAAGAAACATGGAATATATCAACATTCCTGATCATCCTATTTATATAATGGTCTTGCCCTGTAAGAATCTCTTTGATTTTGTGGAGAGCTGTGGAGGCATCTTCAAGTAATAGTTCACACCACATGTGTTCCTGCAGGTCATACAGGCAAACTTGTCATCTTTAAAATGCACAATGGCGTAATGCCAATATTCATTCGTGCCTTTCTGTATTGCTGCCTAGAGATGTGTACATAGTGTTTTGTACATAGTTCACCACTTTCTTTTTTAATTAAAGCTCCCTGTAGTGGACACCGTCATTTCAGAGCTTCAAAGCTTAAAGCCTAAAGAATAACCTGCATGCACATGAATGTTCTGAATGTTGCATGGTGTCGTAAATTGACCTGCTGCAACTGCTAAAGGTGCATTCATGCGGCCTCATAATTCCTGAAGTTACGAAATTCTCGCTTGTAAAAAGCTTTCACATCCTCGTAGAGCTCATAATTACAGCTTGTTTTCTGAAAGCTCCCACATGGCCACTGTACATTCATAGGCGTTGATAATGGTGCCATGGAAACACATAATTCTTGTGGATTTCAAACCCAGCCAGAGCTGTCTTTCCTTCATGAACATGATGATGAACTGGCAATGTTCCCAACTGCTAACACCTGTTCATTAATTTTCAGAATACCTGTGAAAAACACCTATGCAGCATTTAAAAGGGAAATGGAAATGGGAATCCATAGTTGAGACCAGTTTGGTAAATGGTAAGTTTTATTTTTGTAGATATTTTCTATTGAATTGCTATTTTATAATCGTTTTTTACATGAAAAATCTGAGGCAAAACTACAGGTAAAATATCTTGTTCTATCATCAATACACAAAAAACAAGATTAAAGAGACATTGAACGTTAGATACTCAGATTCAGAGTCTGAATGCATGTAGCTCTCATCTCTCAACTGAATATAGCAGAAGGCAGTATTTTCAGACAAACTTGACCTATGTGCAGCCACAAAACTTGGGCACCAATGAACACAGAAGAGACTGTAATGCACAGTTCATACCCCTGCCTGACACTTTAAGAGCTATTCTAAAAGATCCTGTTGTGTGGCAAGTCTCAGAATCATCTGATGGGATCTCAAGTAATGTTTGTCTTCAAATCCAACAAGGTATTTCTGCAAGCAGGTGACAATCTTAAAACTGATTTTGCATCAGGACGCTTTTGAAGTGGTCAAACCACTTGGGTCAGCAAGAAAAAAAACATAAGCTTGACACTTGGTGACTTTGAGCCATTCCATTGTTCCAGTATTGCCAATATGGAGTTAGCAATGTTGTGCAAAGAGACAGACTTCAAATCCTTTGGTCAGGAAACAGTGTTTTCTAGAATTGTCAGCTTCAAGAACATGGAATTGTTACAATTTCTGGTCATGTGGTTTGAGTAACACTACTGTGAAGTACAAAGACACCAACTTGAGAATGTAAGTCAATGTTTTCCTGTACAAACAGTGGAATCCTACAAGGAAGATGAGCGGTTGTTGCTGCAGAGTGATGTAGATGAAGTAATATATTGTGACTCAGTCTTTAACTCCATGAAATATTAAGTACACTTATCAATTCATATACTTAATTTTGAGTGTATTTGGGTTTATAACAGGTCTAATTCTCACCTTATTGATGAACAGGAATTGTAATTCTTGCAAACCAGCACCAACTCCTCCAAGCGAACCTCAGCTCTAACTCCTTTATTGCACCAGTGCTAATGGCAAAAAACTCAAGTCCATATCATGGTCACCTGTACAGTAATGCAGTGTGCACACAGATGAGGATATGCACTGCATACATACAGCTCAAGAGTCAAGCAGTATCAATGTACTAGTAGTAAACGTGTAAGTGTACTATTTCAATACACTTGGGACTAAATTGGCCCAATTCAAGTATATTTCTAAGTGTACTATAAGTGTAACGGTAGTAAACTTTAACTACACAACTATTTCACAGCTATGTTTCTCATTTGTACTGCATCTGTACCACAAGTGAGCTTATAAGTATACTAGCAGTTTACTATTTTAATACTAGTACATTTTTAGTAGATTTAAGTACACTTTGAAATATACTCCTAGTAAACTACTTCAGCAACTCATGATCAAAATCATCTTAGCGTGCACAAGACATTAAACCTTGAGGCGGATGGGCTATAACAGCAGCCAAGAACAAGAATCTGCAGATTTCATGAGCACAGCCTCAATGGACTGAAAAAGGTGATTATTTTTTTTCCTAATCTTCAGCTGTACAGTTTCTGTGCCTCAGATTAGGCATTTCCACCCCATTATTATTGCGTACTCAATAGTTTTTGTAACATTCTGTGCAAACTCAGAGACTTTTGTGTGAGAAACATCCTAGTAGATCAGCATGTTCTGAAATATGGCACCAACAGCCATGCCGTGGTTATTGTTTTGTTGTTTCTGATAGTCGATGTGAAGACTGGAGCTCCTGAATTGTATCTGCATGTTGTTGTTATGTTTACATTATGCTGCTGCCATATGATTGGCTAATTAGATAACTGCATGAATATACAGGTGGTCTTAATATGGTGGACGGTGAGTGTATCCACATCTTTTGTTATTTTCTTGAACTGATTTTAAGTTGGACATTATTACAAATAAATATGCTGTTGTGTTTAACTGTAGATGAATGCAGTGATCTGGCAACAAAATTCATCCCCCAGAATAGAGTGGGTCAAGCCTTGATAGAAGAGGGAAATGTTCATGCAGCCATGGCCAAAACAGAAGACTGCAAATCATTTAATAATTTACTACTACACTTGACGCTAACTGAATGATTCAATGATCAGTTGAGCTGGAAAACTAAATAGCTTTTTGCATTTTCAATTGCAGGAAGCCCTTGAAAGATGTAAAGGATGCTTTAGAAAGCAACTGGGAAACATGTGACCTGGCAACATGGTCTTGTTCCTGCTGTTATAAAGGGCACTTTTTCCTTAATTGATGCATGTCTTAAAAAATTTAACTAAAATATCTGTGCATGGAACTGTGCCGCTGCAAGGTTCTATTCCGCACCCACCCGTTCCCACCTAAAATTCACTCCGTGTTCATCCACTATCCGCTTATGATTTTTTTTTCCAACCCAACGGTGTAACGGTGGTCACCCAACAACAAAGAGAAAAATCGGTCGCCAGTGTGGTAACACTAGGTCCTAACTATGAGACCACATTAGCCGTGATAATTGAGGCTGCTCAGTGTTAAGTTGACTCTCAGTCCCAAAACCTTGAGAAAAAAAAAAAAAATTAGTAATTTAGTTCGGGCACCAGACATGTATACACTTGCCCCAGATAATTATATAATCAACCTGGATAGATACAATAAAAAACCATCTGTTACATAAAAAAAATGATAGAATGGAAAGGAATGATTTTGATGACAATATTTCAAATGAGACAGTAAGTGACATATCGTGATCAGCCAATAATTGTTTGTTAATATCGGTATCGGCCCCAGAAAATCATATTGGTGCATCCCTATTATTTATATAATTAAACATATATGGACTTGAAAGCAAGCCATAAACAGACCTGTAACGACACACATATGGCGCAAGCCAATGCTAATTGAAGCATATACATTTAAACGTCAAATATACAAATACAGTAAATAACTGTACAAAACCTCCTGAAAAATTCCAATAAAACATACATGTAAACACGTCTTTAATAATTAATTCAGTTTACCAAAGCAGTCAATATTAGTTTAAAATGCCAGCATTACTGCTCTTTGCCAAAGGAACACAACGCGCCAATAGTGCACCACTAATGAGTGTCCCACCAGAAACAATCCCTATATACTTTAGTTCCGGGAAGAAACTATGACTATTTAGCTATGACTAAATGGGTCATTCCACGAAATCAGTGCCTTTCAACTTTTCAAAAATGAAAAAATATATATATATATATATATATATATATATATTTTTTATATATATATATATATATATATATATATATATATATATATATATATATATATATATATATATATATATATATATATATATATGAAATGAAGACAACCTAAAATGACAAGAAATCGTATTGGGCCATCTCAGGCTATATCATTTATTTTATTACGTCTTTTCTTCCTCATGTTTTGATATTTTTGTCATCCCTGTTACAGACATACTCATCACTATATACTACAGGTTTAATTGGAACTTTGTAATAGTTTTTACATATATGAGCAGTATTTTTGTCCCTTTTTTCAAATTAGGTATTTTTTAATCAAATCTTATAATTGTCATTCAGATGACCAAGAACATTCGGTAACACTTTATAATAACTGCACACTATGAAGCATTAGTTAAGCATTAGTTAATAGTTATTTCATCACTTATAAAGCATTAATAGACATTTGTAAGTAGTTTATAAATACAGCTATAATTGCTTTATTCTTGATTTATAAGCAGGGGTGCACATAAGAGGTACGCATGCGCGGTAAAAATAAACTATGCGTACCAGAAAACATGGAGGGAAGCGCTTTTGAGTACCGGTTCACATGGATACGTTTACTTATTGGAGTAGGATTTTTCTCCATCTCTGGTAAGATAGCAATCATCATAATATGTGTGTTCTTTAATTATTAGGTGTGCAGCGGATCGCAGTTAATCCGTGATCCATACGGATAAGGTCCAACCAGGGTTTCTGCAGGGTTTAATCAGTCAAATTTAAGACTTTTTAAGACCTTTTTATGACCATTATGATTTGAATTTATGACCTACACAAATTACGATAAATAATAAATAACTTCAGTCATTAAAATTCCTTTCAAAAGTCTTTATTATTGACTTTCATTGAAAGTAACAAGTTTTATTATTTAAAGAGTAATTCTATTATTTCTTAAGAAACTGAAGCCTTCGCCTTCTTTTTCTTGAGTATCAAGAACACAGGAACACTTAACAATTGTAACATTGTAAATTAATTATTTTATGGCATTACTTTCCAAAATAACAAGTCAGTCAGTCAGTGTGTCTACATTTAATTGTAACATTGTGAAGTAACATTGTAAATTAACAATTATTTTATGGCATTACTTTCCAAAATAACAAGTCAGTCAGTCAATCAGTCAGTGTCTGTCTACATTTTTCTCAGTTCGTCTCCTTTAATGGTGATCTCCTCCTCAACCTTTTTCAGCTCGGCCAATTTCTCCTTGCTTGCCCGCCTGAGGGCGTTTGATTTTGAAAGGAGCTGGGCCATCTTTGAACCCGATTTGCCCTCTGCTTCCTCTGCCAGCATGTCAGCCTCTCTGGCGAGACAGGTGGAAACCTCTTGAACAGTGGTTTTCTTTCTCTTAAGGTCGGTCAAATACTCCTCTGCCAGCTTTCTTTTCTGTGTCCCTGCTTCACTCTCCTTCCTTGCACGCTGCTGATCAAGGAAAATGCGGTACCTCGACCTGGCTGCACCCACCGATACCAGCAGTTCCTTTGTGAGGGGAACTTTGGTCACCCCACCGTGCAAATCTACATAATCACACACAAGTCTATGTGCAATCATTGTCTCTTCCTGCATATTGTCAGTCTCAACCTCCTTGTTCACAGAGAACCCCCTTTCAACTGAAGCTTGTCCATGAGAAAGGAGGAGCAGCTTCTGGCAAAATGCCCAAGCCACTGGATAGGCACGGCTTAAACAGCCGCACAAGAAGGTGTCCAGCCGTTTTACCATTGGCTGGAAGGAGAGAAACTCTTCATTCCTACACTCAAGAGTCAAGAGAGCCTCAAACTGTTGTAGAATGACATCCCCTTAAAAAAAAAAAAAAAAAAGTTACAAAAGGGAATTAGTTACAATTATATTGATATATTGATCCACTTTAACCTCTATAAAGACTACAATAACATTTGGTTATGATGGTTTAAATTCAGGTTTTTTCCTAAGATTTCAGAGGACATAGAAACTCTATGTCACTAAACTCAGATAAATACAAATTTAAACTCATGACCAGAAAATGTGTTAATCTGCAACACCTGCATGTTCACTCATCCAGTTTGTTTTGTTGATTACTGTTGTCAGGATACCTTTCATTTTGAGACTATAAGCCACCTTCTAATTTTTACATTTATTTTCTCAAATGTGTTAACACTAATTAGGTTTATGTGCTTCCTAAAAACACTCAGGTGATGCACCTAAACTTTAAGCAAGGAAAACCCCATGTAAAATAATCCTAAATCATGAGCCACTGCACACAGAACAGGTGCAGGACCATTACAAGAGGAAATGACAAAAGCTAGAGATCCACCTAAAAAATACCCCTGATGGGAAAAGAGAAAAGGTATATAAATGTAGCAAATGTCTGTAAGATGGCACAGTTAAGTATAATGCTGTAAACACAGTCTAATAAACATTTATATAATTAGTATAATTCAGTGTGGTACTCTAACTTTGGTCAAAGCCCCTTCCAGAACTACTCCTACCAGCAGATACACCTCCTGCCAGCTGCTTTGCCTGTAGAAAGGTCTGCACCAGACATTTCATTTGTTCCTTGCACCTGTCTGGGTCTCTGAACATGTTAGAGGGGTCCAGACAGGCCATCTGCCTAACAGTGGCGTATTTGAGTGGGCTCTTCTCCTGCACTTTTCTGACTATATTAGTCAGCCCCTGCATGCAGTCCCTTCTAAATTCAAGGACTCTGAGATCTGATATTTTAGTGTCCTGAAGAGGGATGTACAATAAAAACACAAGTAAGTAGAATGTACAACACAATGATTCCTACTTCTTGTATCCTGACCAAAATTTCTAAAATTACTTCAAACTACAACTTCAAAATTGACCATAATACCTTCAGGGCTTTATCTGCACCTAGGCCAATGTCAATTTTCTGTGGGAGGAGCAAGTTCTTCTTCTCACTCAAGTCCAGCTTGGTGAGCTGTAGTTTTGTAATGTCCTGCAGGACTTCTCGCTTCACAAACCGCCTCAGTATACTCTGTCAGAAGAAAAATCCAGATGAAAAATGTAAGTGCCCTACATCCATATTTTTCATGCAGTAATGTCACAGTTTTAACAAAGAAAAAAATTAACAAAGGTTGAAGAATTTTATCCATTAAACACAGTGTATATAATACATATAATACTCATACCTAATTATAGTAGCTGAGGAGCCAGACAAGCACAAAAGTTATTTTTAAATTACCTTGATCAACTCAGCCAAGTCTTTGGCAAGGAATGGCATTACTGGCTCATCCGTCTGGTACCTCTTCAGGAAGGGGTCAAAGGTACGGGCGATGGTCGCAAAAAAATGCAACTTTGCCAAGATCAGGGGATCCTTTTGAGCGGCCTCTATTGTATCATACGAGCCTGTACCAGGGTTTGGCAGCTCCTTTCTTTTCACCGCATCCACATACAGCTGAAGTGAAGGCCAGACCTCCAGAGCTCTCTCTACCACAGGCAGGTTCTCCAACCATCGATGGCCACAGAATGATAGCGGGAACACTGATGACTTTGTGACTGTCACGTAGTCTTCCCTCCTCGCTGGAACATTGTTAAAGAGTATGTGCATTGCTCTTAACAGCTTTTCCACCTGCCACATGGAGAAACCTGCCTTGAAAGCATTATGCAGAGTATGAAGCCCACAGCTCCCCACGGACACCAGCTGAGCACCCCCATACATTTCATTTAAGTCCGATTGGAGAAGCTCAAAGAACTTTAAATTTACATTGGGCCCATCCATCGATACAGAGACCAGCCTGCTGAGATTCAGCTGCTGCACACACTCCTTGAGGGGAAAAAATAAAAAGATGAGGATAAATAAATATACCACTTAATTGATAACACACACATGCACATACACACACACACACACTTTTGAAGTTCAAGCAAGTATAATGTTTGACTAGGCCTACATGTCTGTTTCTATTCAAGTTATCCATGTGGGCTGTTTCTGAAAATACAACCACGCCATGCAATTGATGAAACAAATTAAAAGATTTAGATTATATATAGTTATATATATAGATATTTTTCTATTTTCTCAAAAGAGTATGGCTAGAGACTAGAGTGGAGCAGAGTAGAGAGCATTAACATATTATTACATAACGGTTTCCCTACTCTCCAAATTGGTTTGAATAAATGGATCAAACACAGGTTTTAGGCTATTCATAGTCGTAGGTTTGAAGATGAAATTATTTCAAATATTACATGCAGCACTAGAAATCATATTTGTTTTACATATTAAACTTTAATTACTTACTTTAAAGTGCTTTAGCAAATCCTGGGCCGTGGAATGGCCAATGAAGTGTGATCCCAGGTACCGGGAATGCACCTTGTCGTCATTCCAGAACCGAACGTATATGTCCAGCTGTTTCTTCTTGCTTGTGTGATTTAAGCTTTCATCAAACATGAGAACATAAGGCCCCGAGACCTTGGAGATGAGGTCTTTTTTAATATAATCTGCCAAGCCAAACCGGGTGATGTATGAGGTCTTATCTTTCCCGCACGTAAATGTTTTGGCTATGTCAGAGTCTGGGAACATTGTTCGGAAAAGTTTGGCAATATCCTCGTTCCCGTTGTACGACTGGTGTTTGGTCACAGTATTCAACACCCACAGGACCTCCGCTTTCAGTGTGGAGGTTGATCCGAAACCACTGTGTGTGGCACTGGATGCGACAGAAACGGAATCCCGCGCTGTACTTGGACCGGGTAACGTTAGTGACGGAGCCGAACAAAACTGACGGATCGCCTGCACCCGCTTCAGGCCTTTTACAGCAACGATATGCTTTTCCGACTTTGCATGCGACTTCAAGGCTTTTATGCCTAAACTAGACAGCTCAAACATCTTCTTACACAGAGTGCAATAGGCTTGATACCGATTGTTAGCGACGGGCTTGAGCCAGCTACTAAACGCACAGTCTTCGAGCCATAGATCGTTAAAGGTACATTTTCCCATTGTGATAGCCAGGATGATTTCAATTAAACTAAGGATTGACTCAGTATGATACAGTTTGTTCGGAGTTCGCGCGGGTTTCTGTGAACGCCCTTCCGACAAGTCTGTATGCTGCCGCATGGAACTTGTAGTTCTGGAACGCTGTGATACCAGTGTGATACCACCCAGATTCCTCATACAGAACTACAACAGGCGAAACAAATGAATGCCATTGCCGCCGCGAGCGCATTTTGATGGAAGAACAAATTAATGGTCGAGCATATCAATTTAAGACGTGGCTAAATGTTTTTTATGACCTTGTATGGAAAATCCGGATGTTTTTATGACTTTTTATGGCCTTAAATTATTATTGTTAAATTTATGACTTTTTATGACCCCGCGGAAACCCTGTCCAACGGTTCGGCACGCATTTGATTCGCGGATTAACTGCTATATTTTACCATCATAGAGTGAAAGTTTGTAATTTGGACGTGTTTTGTCTCGCCAATTAACACATTCAAACGACTTTAAAAGCGGAAGAAGAGGCAAAAATCGTGACTCGCGAACTGTAATCTGTGCGCACAGCCCCCCGAAACGCATGCATGATGAGAGTCAGACAGCGCTCGAACACCGCATTAATTCCGCTTTCGCGTTTACTTGCGTTTGAAAGGAAACATAAACACACAAAATTATGTCAAAATACCTGTCTCGGCAAGTATTCTCTCGGTTATGTCATAAGTGAAGTGTTGTGAAAGAAACCGGATGTGTGTCAGTTATTTGGTCCGTGCTTTCCTTCTTAAAGTGGCAGCAGCCTTTGCTGTCATTAATGTTAGTAAAAAAAAAAAAAGTCATTATCATCATCTATGTACGAGAGAAAAGAAGATAGTGAGGAGAGCAGTCAGGAGGAAAGTGATTAGGACAGCTTTTAGGATGTGTCGTGTAAAGTGTGAGTACCAAGCAACATCTCCAGGTACTCCCTTGAGAACCAGACCAAAAAAGTTATGTGCACCCCTGTTTATAAGCATATCTATAATGTGTTTAATAATTGTATTTTCATACTTAATTTAGAAATGATACATTGATTATTAATAAAGTATTACATTATTTACAAACCAGTTATTTGGGAGTTGTCAGTGGTTCATTTAGGAAGTGTAAGTAAATGATTAATAAACTATTTAAACATTCATTTATACATCTTATTATTTAGACACATAGTAATAGTTACTTAGTATGTTAATAAATGCTTTATTAACACACATTCCTACTGCAATTCATGATTAATTCAGGTAATTATAAAACATTTAGAAGTTGTCAGTTAACTATTTTTGTGAGCTCATCTAAAGTGAGGACTATTTATGCTTTGTAAAGCTTTTATAAATGAGATTTAAAGGTTCAGTGATCTTCTGCACTGCTGTTCTCTAATGTTTTAAAGTTAGTACCGTGGAAGTTTTGACACTAGGAATATGTTAATAAAGCATTTATTAACACACTAAGTAACTATTACTATATGTCTAAATAATAAGATGCATAAATGTACATTTAAATATTGTATTAATCATTTAGTCACACTTCCTAAATGATCTTATGAACCACTGACAACTCCTAAATAACTGGTTTGTGAATAATGAAATACATAATTTAGAAATGATAAATTAATCATTAATAAAGTATGAAAATACAATTATTAAACTCATTATAGATATGCTTATAAATCAAGAACAAAGCATTTATAGCTGTATTTATAAATGGCTTACTAATGTCTATTAATGTTTTATAAATGATGAATTGACTATTTACTAATGCTTTACTAATGCTTCATAGCGTGAGTTATTCAAAAGTGTTACCGAACATCCTAATTTTGAAGGCTGATCACCTGTCAATTAAGAAAAATAAATATATTTACAAGAGAGATATTAAAAGAAGGGCTCTTGTCCAAAACAAAATAGAGTGATGGTCACAATTGAAAAACATGAAAGACCATTTTGAAATATTATTTTTACATTATTTATGACATTAATGACAGTAACAGAATTGACATAATGGCAACAGGACTGACCAGAGTAACGGGGATGACGAGGGACACATTCTTCAGCATACATTTGTTTACATAATACTGTAAAGTTTTTAACTTTTTATATTGTTTTGCATTCACTTTGCATGGCTGTATTAGTGAAACATTCAATTTCTAAGAGATCAAGAGCCTCATTTATAAAATGTTGTGCAGAAACCGTCCAAAATTTGATCAGTCGATAATTTCTCAGATGTGCATACATGTGATTCTTAGAATGAACGCACACACAGAAAACAAGTGTAAGCCTCTCTTTCAGTATGTTTAAGTTCAATAATCTTGAACTTGTGAATGGTTTCAGCTCTCCACACTGTAAACAACGCCTAATTAATGTCATTTACATATAAAATTAAAAGTCAAAAAGTCAGGACTCAGAAATGCCCATTCATGTGTGAAAATGATTCTTTTGTGCTCTCATTCTTTAACCCTTGTCATTCTTTAATATGGCCATGATACAAATTTCAATATATTTTAAATTAAGTTTACATAATATATTTAAATAGTTCATACTTGAATTACGAGATTCGGGTACCAACAATACTAATAATACATAAAATACTAACTAAAAATGTAACTGATATTCATATGCCACCCACACTGAATGATATAGACATCAATAATACACCTGGGATGACCTTTTAAAATGTTTGCATTTGACACAGATAAATGTTAAAAACGGTGCTACTAAGTTTGACATCTAATCTGTCATCCCTGTTACTCTAAATTGTCAAACCTGTTACCATCAACCCTTTTACTTTTCAAAGCTAATTTGCTATTTGTTAGCACACAAATTACTTTATAAATCCGTCAGCGGAAGATAGGGCGGAGATGCACGTACGCACAATCTCCTCCCCGAAATCACCATATATGGAGCTTACGACGCCTAGTTTTACTATGCATAACCTCATCTGCATATCATTTCCATACACGTTCCCAACCACGTGACACCACGGTTAACACCGTCAAAGGTACAAGACATTGGAAAATATTCGATATGGACTATAAATGCAATTTGTGCCACACATTATATTGATAAAGATCATCCAATATCCTCTTTATGTTTTAGAAAAAATATATCAAAATATCCATAAAAACAAAATTGTATAAAATACTTCAGAGAAAGGTTTTAGGATAGAGTTGATTCATTCATTTCCACTGGCCAGATAGTATTTGAATAGTTTTAAACAATTCAAATCAAATGTATGCAGTTTTGCTGATGAGGTGAACATATCTTTTAGGAAGTTTATAGGCTATTTTTAGTGGAAACAGATCGGACTACTTATTTATTGCAGTGTAAATACAGTTATCTGACTCGGCGCTTCACTGACAAAGTATTTTAAAAAGAAAACATGCAAATCTTACCGTTTTCCTCAAATTATGTCCTTCAAATGGTAATTGTTTGAAGATCCTTCACACGACATCAACACCTCCTGCAGCTGTGGCTGTACAGTAAGATATTATTGGACCTATTCAAACTGGACAACGGACCGTTCGACCACCGAATCCAGCAGTGTCTTCCATAATATCTAAGTTAAGTGTGCATCACTGATCGTCATTCTCGAAAACATATTTTGTCATAACATCTGCAGTTTAGTTTAAAGAGGAATTATTGTGCTCCCAGCGCTCCTCGCTGTCCTTAAAACAGTGTGTCACTGGAAAAGTGATCGAAAATAGCACATCTATCTCAATTCATATCACTTTTGTCTCCAGAATGTGCGTACGCACGGCTCAAAGTTTGCTTAAAGGTGCGCACATTCTCCCGTCAAGTTTGTTTTTATAGATCACAACCTTTGCGCGGGAACTGGCGTGCGCACATTTCCAGCCCCGTTTTGTGCGTACGCACGCTTTATAAATGAGACCCCTGATCACAAAAGCACAATTTGTACACTTTAAAGGGATATTACTTGTAGATAATGATTGTTACATTAAATAAGTGTTTAAATGTATAATTCAAAAATGGTAACAGGTTTGACACTGCATGATATCCCCCCTCAGTCAAACCTCATAAATCATTAAAAAAAAAAAAAAATTATAGAAGAGAAAGAGAAACTTATTTTTATTTGATCTGTTGGCATGCTGGTTTAGAGATTATGTAACTTCCTGGAAGTGATGTCACTGGAATGCTCTATTATTTATACAGGGTTCTTTGGTGAGGGTAACAGGGCTGACATGAAATTAGGGCCACCGATAAAATGATTTTTTTTTATAAAATAAAAATTATATATATATATATATATATATATATACATACGCTAAAACATTGCTTGACAATAATACTATACTTGGAACAATATGCAAATGGCCAAGGCTTTCCAGTGAACGCAGTGCATTGAGCCGTCAACATAGTGGAGCCACTCAGTCTTTAAGCCACTCTCTTCTGAAGCTGTACGACTTCTTTTCAGCTGGTGGATCCACATCAACTCCAGGATTATTTGTGACTTTAGGTGGCTTACAGAAGAAATCTGTCAGTGTTCGCTTCATCTTCTCTCACTTTCTTATTCAGCCTTTTAAGTTTCACGCAGTGGTTAGCCCCGTCACATGACAACGGAGTGCAATGAAAGAGAGTGATTGACAGCAATCTAAAGTTAAGATAGTAAAGATGAAGTTTAATATATTATGTAGCTAGAACGGTGGACTGATCACTGTATCAGCGCACGAAAGGCACAAACCGTGCATGCGGTTTCATTTAATAACGTCAGATAAATTAAAACAGGTCACACCACAACAATAAGCACTCAAACAAATATTCCCAAATATATTTTTAGATCGCATAGATTAAATTTCAGGAGCATATGCGACTAAAATAGTCGCAATTTCGAGCCTTGCGCTGAATTCGGTAAGTAGTTAAAGGGTGAGTTCACATTAGCTCAATATAACAATAAACAATTTGCCTTTTTATATATATTTAATATATTCTCTGTTTATTCATATTCCTAATTGATATTAAAAAAATACTGTACGATCCAAAGCATTAAATTTAAGATTATAATCTTCCACTTTATATTAAACATAGAATGAAATGAATAGAAATAAAAAAAAATTCGTAAAACAACATGCTTTACAAAACAGCACATTCTTAATTAAATACCATTTCACAAAAACAATTACCAGCACAGAGCAGTGGAAAGAGAGAGTAAAGTAGCTTCAGCTCCATCTACTCGAAACACATTTCACTTGTTAGGGAGCACATGGAAAATGGCGCACATGGAAAATGGCGCACATGGAAAGATCAAGTTCATTAAAAACGGAAATAAAACTATCAAATACACAAAAATATGAACAGAAAACACACTCTAGACGTCAATTAGTGTTCAATGTGTGCAATCCCCTTCATACATCGTCTAACATTCAACATGAAACTTTTATTTTTAACTTTTAACACGGAGCTGCAGCAGAAGCGACTCACCCACAGCAGTTCTCTCTCTAGCTCTGCTGCAGATCGCTCGAACTCAGTGCGCTATAGCGCCACCCGCGCTGACAATAGGACATTACAGCAGGGTTATGACACCAACAGCTACTAGATTAACTTATATTTTAAATATTGTCAGACAAATAAACATTAAGTAATAAAATAGTAACAAATAATCAAATTAATGAGTAATAGCACAAATACAACAGAACAAACATATAAATGAAATAAATGGTGCTTTTCAAGTTTTTCATGAAGGTTTAAACAAGAGATTTTCAGGTAAATTGTAATCTAATGTATAAACTATAGAACAGATTTATTAGATTTAACAGATTTTTTAATCCCTTAAAACTCTGATCACCAAAATGACATATTTTAAAATAAATATATATATTTCTTCATGTCTTAAAATAGCTTGAATGTAACTCTACACCCTTGCCTCATTGAATATACACGGATCAATGAATATGCAAATTAGCCCCACCACCACTTGAATCTACTGTTGCTGTAGTGACAAAAAATTTGTTGTTTGTGTAGTGGATATTTAAGAAAAAAGCTTGCTTCACTTCATATATTCAGTTTAACAGCTGTGCAACTAAACTGCTCATATGTTCTGACACTTAAATTGTGTTTTAAATTATGAATTGGTAAAACGCCTTTGCAAAACGGTCTGAATCCACTCGCATTCGTTTGGACTGCTCTCTCACTGAATCACCTGAAGCCATTTCTCATTAAAACAGACAGCATCGAGAGAACAAGCAGCCGTTTTCCTCTGTGAACATGCGCTAAATGGATGTTTGACAATTTTGTTGCTTTTTGGAGATTTAAAAAAATATTCAGATGAAATGTGAAATGCGGCGACTGCAAACGCCTGTCCAACAGCAGCAATCTGCTAAATTTACCTTGTGTGTTTGTATATAGTTAATGTACTTGGATTCATTTGGTTTAATCTCATAATCAAGGTATATTATTTTGTTCGTAAAGGAGCTGTATGTAAGAAATCTATTTCAATTAATCATAAAATGGCCCTGATGTGTCACTAGACATTAAGAAATCATGTTCATTTCAAATACTTATATCCACTGGCGTAGGAACCGGGGGGGACGGGGGGGACGTGTCCCCCTCAATATTGGAAAATGCTGCATGTGTCCCACCCAAAAATTAGCCTATACACCGCAGGAACAAAAACTGTACATTTTGAACTTTTTTTTTGAATACGCGACGAAGAAGATATTCGGTTTTGTCAGTCAAACCCAGAGTGATTTCATTCATGTTTGAATAATCACCATTCGCCAATCACCAGCTTCATATTCTTCACTTTTCACCTATAGTCGGACTCGGAGCATCTGATTGGTAGAGAGAAGTCAACATTACACTACGAACATTCAAATACGTTATTGGTGCGCACCAGCTTTGAACGACTCGACTTTGTATGAGGTAAATTAGTCTCAGTCAAGCGGTTTAAATTAACAAGCTTTTTAAAACTGAATTATGGATACGAGGCATGACATTAAATCAACAGTGGAATTTTGTATGGCACGTATGTTATGCTTTGCGAGAGGAGGTTAACGTTACGTTAGGTAGATAGCCATATAGCGGGCAATCGATTTCTCTTTGTTAACCTTAGCAAAAGTAAAACGTTCTGTCATCTCTTTTCAGCATAATGCCACCACAGAAAAAAATAAAACCAAAGGAAATAACGTTGCTGAAGTTTTTTACAAAGAGTAAGGTTAGTGTAAATAGTTATAATACAACACATTTTACACAAGGACAGGGCGACATCATAACCTTCATTTACCAAGCCTATATTTACATTAAAAAATTATATAATTTGTCATCAGGAGAAGGCTGGTATTATCAGGAAAGAGGCAGGTGAGGAAGGAGTGGCACATGAAGTAACAGGTGGAGGTTGTGAGGTGAGGTCTTAAAAGGAATTAATGATGACTATGAAAGTTTTTGCCTTTTATAAATTTTTCACATACAGAAGAGCCCACGATAAACATAACTGACCATGTATAAGTCCACTATTACTTTGTTTGCAATATCATATTGGCTACTTTGAGAACAAAATACTGATACCAAACTAAAGTGGGACATTGTCTGGGGGAAGGAGCATGGGGAGCAGGTGGGGCACTGGCATTAGAGGGGAATATTAGACTTAAGCATCAATTTCATTAGCTTCATAGTCAGCTTAGATAATAAGCTTTGTTTTACTGTTATAAACTTTTTAATAGAAAAGTAAAATGTTATTGATATAGATAATAATGATAGTTCTAGTTCCAAGTGCCTATATCCAAAGCCGTATGTGACTGTTGTGTTTTTGTATTTTTTTGGGGATACAAATCAAATATTTGCCTTGTAAAGTGCCCCTTTCCTTTCTGCCCGCAATTGCAGGGGGGCTTGTACACTTTTATGTTTCCCAACTTCAATATTTGTGTAATAATAAATAGATAAATTAAACAGATGAACAGATGATAAACAGATGATTTTGTTTATTTATTTTGCTGTTATTTCATATATGTCGTACCACGTGACGTCACCATACTGTATGTTACTATTATGGTGGCGAGATGGACGTTGATTCATAATGGCCAAAATGTCCCCCCCAATGTCAAAGTGGTTCCTACGCCCCTGCTTATATCACTGACAAAAGTAGTCCGGCCAGGATATTGTCATTTAAAAAGTGGACTTGCAGCCCTCAACTGATGTTGATGTTGTCATTTTGTGTTTTGGCCTGAGGCGCCTCCCTCCACCTATCTACCAATCACGAAGTCAGTAGTGTTTCGGGATCCGTGTTGCCAGCTTTGCTGTAACCTACCCTAACTCCAGTCGGATAAAAATGTCTAATGTTACTAAATCAAAAAGACCTCGTTATAATTCAGAAATTCGTCGTGACAAAGTCCGAAATAAAACCAGAATTTGTATTGGAGATGCTTTTGAAAGATGGAGACGGCTGAAAACGGAGAAGAATTTGAACACAGACGCCAACGTTGCTAATTTTCTCCTGGACAGGTAAGATTCATCTATGCTTGGCTAACTTGTACTTGATGTCAATGGACATTTCATATATTCATGACAGTCGAACAAAGTTATGCATGTTTGTGCAAAGTAACATAACGTTAGCTCACATGGACGTATGCTCTGTCATTATGCTGAGACGCTGAGGAAAACAACATTAGCACGCCCATTATGGCAATTTGAAACGTAATTGAGACAGTAGCCTAATGTTACCTCAGTAAAAATGATTCGTCATTTGTTCTTCACGTATATCGTGGACTAAGTTACACATGCTGCAAGTTGACCTGTATGACCATTGCTAATGTAATCTCGAGTGTTCTCGAGCCGTGTGCTCTCTCGTCTGCGAGTCTTGTTTCATGTTGGTAGCGTGTCGTTCGGATCCCGGCACTCATGTCTAGTTTGGCATGTGATTTTGTTTTCATTGGTCATGTGCTTGTGTTTTTGTTAGGTGTGTTCGACATCGGCTGTGGCTGGATGCAACCGATCGGCGAGAGTATCCGCGTGCAATCAGGGAGGAACTGAAAACGGAGACATGAAGTCGGACACTTTCTGCTTCCCGTAGTGACGCTCGCGCTGCATTTGCATACTTTATCACAGCTGAAGTGAAATAAATGCAATATTTGACTAATACACTGATGTTTCAGAGACATTTTCATTCAATACTTTATGTACTGCTTACAGCGTCTGTTTTTACAATATAAAATACAATAGTTCAATATAAGCACATATTATTTAAATACCAATGTAGTGGGGTCTATGTTTTTAATCAGTTTTATTTTGATAAACATGACACAATAACATTGTGACTTCATGAAAAGAGCTTTAACTGTTATAAAAATACAGATTTGTAAGCATTCGTGGAACTGAAGGCGTGAAAATAAACACAAAACACATGTGATCGTTGTCATGCGGTGAATCCGGCCAATCGTGAAACAGCTGTGTTGTCATCACAGCTCACGCAGCTCCTCGAGATGCTGCTCTGGCTGACTCGGGTGGTTGATCTCTAATCGCTCTCGCGGTACTTTAAAGCCATATGTCACAGTCACATGACGTCAGCACTGTCTCAAGTCGGACAACATTTCTTACCGGCATGCACTGCTTCAAGTCAGCCGCCAATCGGTCTTTGCGGCGCTGCATCAAGTCGAACAAGCCTGTTAATGTTTGGTGAGAGCACATGGCTTGTCATATGTTTCTTTGTGCCATGTGCTCTCATGTCTATTGTCTTGATCCCGCCCATCTTGTTACATCTTTATTGGTTCATTTGCCCTACCTGTCCTCCCCCGTTACCTGCCTTGTTTGCTCTCCTATTTATTCTCCTTGTGTTTGCAGTCCTGTGCTGGATCGTTGTCATTCTGTGTTACCTTGTGTGTTGCAGTTCAGTCAAAGTCAAGTCAGTCAAGTCTGTTTTTCCCCTTGGGGTAGTTTTTGTTGTGTTTTGTTTTATTTTTTATTATTAATAAAAGAGCCCTTCAACCTGCAAACACCAGGATAAGCAGGAGTGTGTGAGAGAGAGAGGGACTGCTAAATGAGACCTGCTGGATCCTGGAGAGGATTTATACTGGAGTGAAGTCATTTAATTTAAAGTTGATTCTCTGTTGTGCGTGTGCACTGTTTTTATGTTGATTACTGAAAAGACCAATAAAATACTCAGTCAGCAGTCAAAGCCGACCCTTGTCCTCTTCCTTCCCTACGAACTCTGTTCATTTACTACACTGGTGCTGAAACCCAGAAAGGAAGACGGAAACCGTTGACATGCAGTCAACCTCCGCCCAGCTGTTTGAGGAAATCATCTCATCCCTCACGGTCATGCACCAGGAACATCATCAAGCCCTGCTGGACCTATGTACAGATCAAGAGCGCCGTTTCCAGGCCATCGTACAAGCCCAGCAGGAAGACTGCGAGAGGTTCCGGAGCTGGATTGACTGGGAGGTTCGTACGGAGACCACCGGACAGCTCGCTGTGCCCACCCACCTGCCGCTGAACAAGATGGAGCCACAGGACGACCCAGAAGCCTTCATGGACTTGTTCGAAAAATCGGCGGAGGTTTCTGGGTGGCCCCGGGATCAGTGGCCGATGCGCCTGATCCCATTGCTATCCAGGGAAGCGCAGGTGGCGGCGCAGCAGCTCCCCGTACAGAACTTCCTGGTATTCGACGATCTCAAACAGGCCATTCTCCAGCGCGTCGGCCGGACCCTGGAACAACATCGCCAGCGCTTCCGCTCCCTGGAGCTGGGGGAGTCTGGCTGGCCATTAAACAGCTCCGGGACTCCTGCTGCAAATGGCTACTGGCTGAGGGAGGCGACGTGGAGGACATCATCGATAGGGTGGTGCTGGAGCAATTTAACACACGGCTCCCGAGGAGAAAGGCCGAGTGGGTCCAGTGCCACCGTCCCACGTTGCTGGACTCAGCCATCCATCTAGCGGAGGATCACATGGTGGCGTGCCCAGGGGTCGGCAAACCCCTTCCATCTATCTCTCTCTCTCCTTCTCTTCCCCCTCCCTCTCTCTCTCAACCTGTCCCTCTCCCCAGGTCCCGTCTGCCTGGCCCACCTTGTGTCCTGCCCCAGGACCGGGGCGGGGCGGAACTGAACAGGGACAGTTCTCCGGACCGAGAGGGGGCGGGACTGACTGCTGCCGGGCCGGACCCCGCTCCTGTTTCTCCCCTTTCTCCATGCCAATCATTTAACCCTCTCTCTGCCACGAGAGTGGCGGGCAGGTCTGGGCCAGCCTGTTGGCTTTGCGGGGACCCGCAGCATTTTGTGGACAGGTGTCCGGTGATGGAGGTCGGGACAATGATCCGGGTCTCGGACGACCCGCAGGCTGCCCACGGTCAGGCTGGCTGGTATCAAATACCTGTGAGTATCAAGGGGGGTACCTATCAGGCTTTGGTGGATTCAGGATGTAACCAAATCTCGATTCATCAAAGCCTGATTTCATCTAGGACATTGGATACAAGCTGCATGGTTAGGGTGCGGTGTGTGCACGGGGATGTGGTGGAATATCCTCTAATGCCGGTCATTATTTAATTCAGGAGACAAAAGAATAAAGTTGAGGTGGCAGTTCACCCGCACCTCCGGCATCCGATAATTTTGGGAACCAATTGGCCAGTGTTCACTAAATTACTAGGGTGTTTATGCTCGGATGCCTCTTGGGGAAAAAGGACGTCGGATGGGGACGCGCATGTGCAGGTGGGAGAAGCTGACCAGGGACCAGTGAGTACAGCTTCAGGGGAACAGAGCGAAGTTGGAAGACGTATTATTTCGGAGCGCGATGACTTTCCCCTGGAGCAGTCTCAAGATGAAATGCTAAAACATGCTTTTGAGAAGGTCAGTGTCATCGATGGTCTCCAGCCTGGACGCCCGCTTACTTATCCGTATTTTGCGATGATAAAAGATAGGTTGTATCGAGTGACCCAAGACACTCAGACAAAAGAAGATACAACCCAGTTATAAGTGCCGAGAAGCCGGAGGGAAATGCTTTTCCATGCGGCTCATTCTAACCCAATGGCTGGTCATTTAGGACAAAGAGCAACACTAAATTTCCTCATGACCCGATTTTTTTGGCCGGGCATCCACGAGAATGTCTTGTCGTGAATGTCTGCTGGTGAATCCACCGGCCACTCCAAAAGCGCCTTTCCCGAGGCAGTGGCTCTCTGTAACATTTCCGCTAAGAGTGTTGCGGACGCACTGTTTAGTTTAATCTCTCGAGTGGGGATTCCGAAAGAAATCCTCACTGATCAAGACACAGCGTTTATGTCACGTATGTTACGCAAACTTTACGAGTTATTGGGCATTAAATCGATTCGTACCAGCGTCTTTCACCCACAAACAGACGGGCTGGTCGAACGGTTTAATTGCACGCTTAACCCTTTCAAGCGTGAGTTTAAAATATTCTAACTGTCTCCCCAGAGTGAGTTTTTTAAGGCGATGTTATTTTAGAACGTTTGTCTTTAATGTTTCCATAGCGACGCGTCATGCGTGTCACAAGCGCTGAACGCAGCCACAATAACACTGTATGACAGGTGGATCGCTATTATTTTGTTTTTCCTTGTTTATTTAAAATATTCACAAACTTGCTTAACATGTCATCAACTATCTGATATTCCGATCCTCAAATATGCATAAGTGAGTGTGTTTTGTCGTTTAAAAGCCTTTATAAATGATCTTTATCTTGATCTATAACGCGAGATCCGTGCCACCATCTTAGTTTGCCCCGTAGTTTGCAGAGTCATGTCAGTCGGATTTACAGCAGGTGAATTCATCATTTTCTCCTGAAATATATGCAAGTAAGTGGCTGGTGAACTGGAAGAATAATAGAGTAAGCTTTGTAGTTACTTGGGCCCATTATGTGTGTCTGATATGAATAAATGTCGGCAAATTGTATATGAATGGATTGTTATTGCTCCTTCCACTGATGTCTGACATCAGTGTATATTTTAAAAACTCTAAATACATTGTTTTAATGGTGCTTATGCGTATTTAAATGTCTGAAACCTTAAAAGAAACGTTATGTGGCTGAAAACACTGCATAGTTGTGAAATATGACGAGTTGCGCGCGTCCGTCTCGCAGTCAAAGCGCGAAAGCACAGTTTGAATCTGGCAGTTATGTGACGTCGCTGAATGTTCGAAATCCCATATGTGGGACCGTACGCCTAGGGGCACAGAAATAAAAATCCCATATGTGGGAACGTACCGCTCAAAGGGTTAAATCAATGATTTGTAAATTCGTTCAGGAGGACGCCAAAATTTGGGATAAATGGTTAGAACCCCTGTTGTTCGCTGTGCGAGAAGTCCCGCAAGCCTCCACGGGGTTTTCCCCCTTCAAGCTTCTCTTTGGACGCCAGCCCAAAGAGGGGTACTGGATGTCCTGAGAGAGACTTGGGAGGATGGACCATCTCAATCGAAAAATGAAATTCAGCATGTGCTGGACTTGAGAACAAAACTCCACACTTTGGGGCGGCTATCCATGGAGAATTTGTTACAAGCCCAGGACAGACAAAGCCGGCTGTATGACAGGGGGACTAATTTACGAAAATTTTCACCGGGAGATAAAGTGCTTGTATTGCTCCCCACTTCAAGCTCAAAATTACTTGCAAAGTGGCAAGGACCATTTGAGGTCACACGGCAGATTGGTGAGCTCGGTTATGAGGTAATACGATCTGATAGAAGGGGAGCATGTCAAATTTACCACCTCAATCTCCTAAAAAAATGGAATGAGGCAGAATCAGTGATGCTGGCGATGGTGATTAGCGGAGAGGATGATCTCGGGCCGGAGGTGAATATAAAAAAAACAATCCCTCGATCTGGTCCCAGGTGGAGATCACCTCTCGCTCTCACAACTCACTGATTTGAGTTACAAGCAGAGTTGTCAGAGTTGCAAGCTGACGTGTTTTCTCCCCTACCGGGTCGTACAGACCTCATTCAGCACCACATCGAGAGGCGTGGTGATTCGCAGCCGGCCATATAGATTGCCTGAACACAAGAAAAAAAGTAGTACAGGCAGAATTTGTCATGATTGCACACAGAAACAAGATGTTAGGATCCAAGCGCAGCATTTATTGGTTAGTCCAAAGGCATAATCATACACGCAAGGGTCAAACTCCACAGCACAGTCCACATAAACCAGAAAAAATAGAGAACAAAAGTGCACGTAACAAATAATAACAAACCACAAACAAAGGCAGAAACGAACAAATGAGCAAGCACAAAACAGCTGGGTGCAATGAAACAGGATAATGAGTCCAGGAGGTGAATTATGGGTAATGTAGTCTAAGGTGAACAATAGTCCATGTTGGAGTGCCCTCTGGTGGCTAAACGGGGCACTCCAACTCATGATCATGACAGAATTAGGAGCAATGCTTGAAATGGGGGTAATAGAAGAATCCAGCAGTAACTGGGTGAGCCCGATAGTTTTGGTTCCCAAA
Organism: Chanodichthys erythropterus; assembly: GCF_024489055.1. NCBI lineage: Eukaryota > Metazoa > Chordata > Actinopteri > Cypriniformes > Xenocyprididae > Chanodichthys > Chanodichthys erythropterus. Next base: position 67,405,813 of record NC_090223.1, on the reverse strand, counting down.
ACGGACGGCTCAGTACGGTTCTTTGTGGATTACTTCAAGGTGAACGCTGTGTCTAAATTCGACGCGTATCCAATGCCACGGGTGGACGAACTGCTTGACCAGCTTGGTACGGCTCGCTTTTATTCGACACTGGACTTAACGAAGGGATATTGACAGATCCCCTTGTTGCCATTATCCAAAGAAAAGACGGCTTTCACGACGCCGTTTGGATTACACCAATTTGTTACTCTTCCGTTCGTTCTTTCAGCGTCTCATGGATAAAATTTTGCGGCCCCATGGTGCATATGTGCTGCTGCTTATCTGGATGATATTATTATCTTCAGTAATGACTGGCAGCGGCATATGCATTTTTGAGGGCCATCCTGAGATCGCTGCAGGCCGGACGGCGGTGGGGGTATGTGGTGAGGGGGGCGTGGTCCAGTGAGGTCTGCAGCGGGAGAAAGTGTCAGGAGACGCATGGTGAGTGAGCGGGTTAAGCACAAATAACGAACACCTGCTGGATCCTGGAGAGGATTTATACTGGAGTGAAGTCATTTAATCTGAAGTTGATTCTGTTGTGCGTGTGCACTGTGTTTATGTTGATTAAAACTCTGTTCATTTACTACAAGGCTACTTTGATTATGTTTACAAGCACTGCAGTCTCATGATAAACAACACAAATTTGTCAATATTTCTTTGAATTTTCGATCTAAATCAGTCTTTTGTCTATTAGAATAATCGTGTCGTCGCGTTCAGATAGGCTACACCACTGTATCTGTGTCCAGTTTGAACATATAATTTATTTGAAGACTTGATGAAATATAAGCTTTCCTGTAGCTCAGTGGTTAGAGCATGGCACTAGCAATGCCAAGGTCATGGGTTCGATCCCAGGGATTGCACATACTCAGATACAAATGTATAGTATAATGCAATGTAAGTCGCTTTGGATAAAAGCGTCTGCCAAATGCATAAATGTAATGTAAATGTAAATATGTGTGCATACACCGTGCTGGTTCATGTTTGGTGAAGGCGAATATGTAAAATATGTCTATAAAAACTTTAAACACAGATACTTAATTCTGTATGAGCTAGGATCCCCGTGATAGTGTTATTAAACAAAAAGCGAAGCTCCGCGCTGAAACCGATCAAATGCACGCTCCCTCCGCCTGTATATCAGAACAACAATTGTTTTTTTGATGTGTTCGTATTCAAACTCCAGCTCTGACTGCATCATGGGCAAAATACAAACAACACTCATGTGCTGCTGTGCTGAGGGAAACATACATACGGCTCGTGTGTCCGAACGCAGAGGAGAATGAACAGCATTTTTGTGACATTTGAATTCTCTGCTGTAATGCGATCTCATACAAACATATTTTCATTTGTGCTGGTACAGCAAAACAATCCACATGTATCCAAACTCCTGCACTTTGTGACATTGCTCCAACTTTGCTTTTCAAATCGGAAGACAGAAATCACTCTAAAAAAAATGCAAAATAATTAATTTCAACTTTTAAATTAAATTAATGAGTAGCTTTAGTGTTTTCAATGATGTACATATCTGTTCACAGCTCAAAAAAATGTGTTCTGGGGATTCATGACCCTTTAATGTTAGTTCATGTTAGTTCTTAATGGGCTTTTAAGTTCATGAAAAGTATTGTTAGTTCTTGTTACCTATAGTCTGCAGGATAGTGTTATTTTCTACACAACCTTATTAAAGTGGTCCAGATACATTAAATATAATAATGCTTACATGGAGGGACTACCCTAGAATATCATGCACTTTGCCATCTTTTTTCACTGGCATTTCTGGACTAGTGTCAAGGACTAGTGCATCTTTAAGCCTAAATTCAGCATGAGTAAAATACTTAAGTACAGTTAAAATCAGATACTCCAAGACTTTTACTCAAATTGTCTTAGAATTGGTCACTTTTAACTTGTAACGGAGTCATTTTTGTTGTAAATTATGTGTACTTTTATTTAAGAATGGTTTTCAGGTACTCTTTACACAGGTACGACTTCTAAAACCATTCTCTTTCGAGTGAATCCTTATGTCCCTTAAGGTCCCCTTTAAATATGAAACTTTTTCCACACTGATCACATGTAAATAACTTCTCTTCAGTGTGAATATTCGTGTATTCCCTAAGGCTTTGTTCCTGTGTGAAGCCATTCCCGCACAGAGTGTTACGTAACATTATGTAAGTTGACATTTGTGTTGGCTACTGTATACAGGACACCATACAGACTTTATTAAAGAATTTGCTGATTTTCTATCAGAGTTAGTACTAGCTGCAGATAAAGTCCTTGTTGGTGATTTTAATATCCATGTAGATAATAAAAAAGACTCATTGGGATTGGCATTTACGGACATTCTAAACTCTATTGGTGTTAGACAACATGTGTCGGGACCCACTCACTGTCGTAATCATACTTTAGATCTAATATTGTCACATGGAATCGATATTGACGCCGTTGAAATTCTGCAGCAGAGTGACGACATCTCAGATCATTATCTAGTCTCGTGTATACTACATTTAGTCAAAGAGGCTAAACTGCCTCCGTGCTATAAATATGGTAGAACCATCACTTCTACCACTAAAGATTGCTTAATAAATAACCTTCCTGATCAGTTTCATCGCCTTAGCATACCAGACAGCTTAGAAGACCTCGATGTTGCAACAGAAACTATTGCCTCTGTCTTTTCCAGCACATTAGATTCAGTTGCTCCTTTGCGTTTAAAAAAGATTAAGGAAATTAATCCAACGCCATGGTACAATGAGCACACTCGGGCCCTAAAAACAGCAGCCAGAAAAATTGAGCGTAGCTGGAAGAAAACAAAACTAGAAGTATTTCGCATTCCGTGGAGAGAGAAAATGATTGAGTACAGAAAGGCCTTAAAAACTGCTAGATCTGCCTATTTTTCAAAACTCTTAGAAGAAAATAAACACAACCCTAGGTATTTATTTGATACAGTGGCTAAATTAACAAGAAATAAAGCTTCAACTTCTGATGTTTCCAAAGAGCACAGCAGTAACGACTTTATGAAATTCTTTACTTGCAAGATTGATAATATTAGAGAGAAAATTATAACCATGCAACCGTCTACTACAGTATCGTGTCAGACATTGCATTGTAGTGTCCCTGAGGAAAAATTCATTTCATTTACTGCTTTAGGAGAGGAAGAATTGTCTAAACTTGTTAAATCATCAAAATCAACAACATGTATGTTAGACCCTATACCAACTAAGCTACTGAAAGAGATGCTTCCAGAAGTCATAGATCCCCTTCTTAATATTGTTAATTCATCTTTGTCACTAGGATACGTACCAAAAACTTTTAAGCTGGCTATTATTAAACCTCTTATTAAAAAAACACAACTAGATCCTAAAGAATTAGTCAATTACAGGCCGATCTCAAATCTTACTTTTCTGTCAAAAATACTAGAAAAGGCAGTTTCATCACAACTATGTTCCTTTTTAGAAAGAAATAATATCTGTGAGGATTTCCAGTCAGGATTTAGACCGTACCATAGTACTGAGACTGCTCTCGTTAGAGTTACTAATGATTTGCTCTTATCATCAGATCGTGGTTGTATCTCTCTATTAGTGTTACTGGATCTTAGTGCTGCATTTGACACTATCGATCACAATATTCTCTTAAATAGACTTGAAAATTATGTTGGCATTAGTGGAATTGCATTGGCATGGTTCAAATCATACTTATCTGACCGTTATCAGTTTGTAGTAGTAAACGATGAGATGATATATCGATCACAAGTTAAATATGGAGAACCACAAGGCTCAGTACTAGGACCATTGCTTTTCACTCTGTACATGCTACCCTTGGGAGATATCATTAGTAAGCATGCCGTTAGTTTTCACTGCTACGCTGATGATACTCAGCTCTATATTTCTTCACGCCCTGACGAAACTTACCAATTCACAAAATTAACAGAATGCATAGCTGATATAAAAAAACTGGATGACCAGTAATTTCCTACTACTAAATTCAGAAAAAACAGAGATTCTAATTTTTGGACCAAAAACTTCTTCACATAATAACCTAGAATATTGTCTAACACTTGATGGCTGCTCTGTTAAGTCTTCGTCGTCAGCTAGGAACCTGGGTGTGCTCTTTGATACCAATCTTTCATTTGAAGGCCATGTTACTAGCATCTGTAAAACCGCTTTCTTCCATCTTAAAAATATATCTAAACTACGACATATGCTCTCAATGAAAAATGCAGAACAGTTAGTTCATGCGTTCATGACCTCAAGGTTAGTTTACTGTAACGCTCTACTGGGTGGTTGTTCCTCCCGCTTGATAAATAAACTACAGCTCGTACAAAATGCAGCAGCTAGAGTCCTTACTAGAACTAGGAAGTATGACCACATTAGCCCAGTTCTGTCGTCACTGCATTGGCTTCCTGTTAAACATCATATAGATTTTAAAATCTTGCTAATTACTTACAAAGCACTAAATGGTTTAGCCCCCAGTACCTAAGCGAGCTCTTAATGCATTATAGTCCTTCACGTTTATTGTGATCTCAGAATTCAGGCCAGCTGATAATACCTAGAATATCAAAATCAACCGCAGGTGGTAGATCCTTCTCCTATTTGGCACCTAAACTCTGGAACAATCTTCCTAGCATTGTTCGGGATGCAGACACACTCTGTCAGTTTAAATCTAGACTAAAAACGCATCTCTTTAACCTGGCATACACATAACACATTATATATTTATATTTTCAAATCCATTAAAGGATTATTAGGCTGCATAAATTAGTTCAGCCGGAACCGGGAACTCTTCCTATAACACCAGATGTACTCGTTACATCAGAAGAAGAATGGCATCTACGCTAATATTAGTCTTTCTGTTTATCCCGAGGTTTACCGTAGTCAACCGGATTCGGGGCCGTTTCCAGATGAGACCGAGGACCGGTGCCTTGACATGACCACAACACAGCCCTGAAGTATCAGCAGAGATCGAGTCGACTAGATCATCCATTGTGAAGACATCATCAACACGACAGCCAGTGCCACAGTTTCCTCAAAATTATAATCACGATTATTAATCATGTTTATTCAAAAATAGTAATGTAACTATGGCTATTTTGCAAGTTCTTTACCAACCTACACTTCACCCAAAAGGCCTGTATGTGGCACAAAGACTTAAATTTAACCAACTACGATAACTTCGTTAGATGGTAAATCAATACAAAACATGGTTTTGGTGAGCGCTTTGTAATATGTATTCACATTAGATTTTAAAGCAACACAATTCGTTTGCAATAAGACAAACCAGATTCAAATTGCCCGGCAAATTCGTAAAGCAAAGAAAAATCATTTCTAGCTGATCAACATTATGAAAACTGGTAAAACCTTTAGGAACTTCAAAAGATAAAACAGCGAAATTCCTAATATTACTTCCAATATTTCCAAATTATGTTCATTTTCATAGAGCGGGCCAATATCGTGACGATTATTTAAAATCAATCGAGAGAAGCAGATATCGTTATCGTGATAAAATACGATTAATCGTGCAGCCCTAATTTAATTTGACTTGACATTTGATATTCAACAGTACCCTTGACATTTATTCAACAGTGCTTTTGATCTGCCTGCATTGACAATATTCTTTAAAAGGAAAAATTATATACCAATTATCAATTATAAAGCTGCTTTGACACAATCTGCATTGTAAAAAGCGCTATATAAATAGAGGTGACTTGACTTGACAGAGTGCAGGTGTCAAGGCAGGAACACACTAAGCCCACACCGATGAACTAGTGGCGCTGAAAGCAGACTGTGGTTTTGGCTCACGTCGGCAGCGTCTGTGTCCAAAGTTGCCCTGACACACCAAACCAACACTCGACAGCCGAAGGACAAGTAGCACATCCCTTCTGCGCCTGCGTGAGATGAAATGCCTTTCCGAACCAGCAGGTTGCAGTATCTGAACAGCCAATCAGAATGATCAGATGGACCGAGGAGCTCTGATGCCGATTCAACATGTCGAATCAGCCGAGAAAAAAAACAGCCAACGAGGACCAACTTCAGCCGACGGTGCGGAACACACTGAGAAAACTTAGGCCCCGTCCACATGGATACACATTTTTGTGAATACGCACAAATTTTGTATTGGATAGGCAATTTGTCCACCCGGATCCGGCGTTTTCGGAAGGTAAAACCGCCATTTTTTTAAACCAGCCCCCAAAGTGGATAAATCTGAAAACGCCATCTTTGCGTTTTTGTGTGTACAGCCTATCTGTGTATTTTGAGAAATGATGATGTCATCATGCTCCAAGTCTTATTCGCTGCTTTAAGTGTATCTCTGTGGCAGAATTACAGCGCCACATACTGGTCTGGCATGTATATACATAGTTTTGATTGGTTTCATAGGTTTTGTGTGGATGCAGGTATTTCTTGAGACAAGGAAAAAAAAAGATTGGATAGGGTAAGCTCCGGCTTCATGTGGACATAACCTTAGTCGGCCGACTAACAAAAACTACCCTAAAAAACTACTTAAGGCAGGAACAAACTAAGGTGTGTTCCTGCCTTAATGCTTTTCTCCAGTGTGAGTTCTCATGTGGTCTTTAAGGCTTTCTTCACGTGTGAAACTCTTTCCACATTGTTGGCAGGTGAATGGGCTCTCTCCAGTGTGAATTGTCATGTGGACTATAAGGCTTCTTTTATAACTGAAACTCTCTCCACATTGTCGGCAGATATATAGCTTTTCTCCAGTGTGAATTCTCGTGTGGACTTTAAGGCTTTCTTCATGTCTGAAACTCTGTCCACATTGTTGGCAGGTGAAAGGTTTCTCTCCAGTGTGAATTATCATGTGGACTTTAAGGCTTTCTTTACTTGTGAAACTCTTTTCACACTGTTGGCAGGTGAAAAAACTTTGTTCCATTTTTTGAGCTCTTTTTTGTGAGGAAACCTGTGTCGCTCTTTCCCCAGTCATGAAATGATGTTCATAATAATGTTCTTCCTCTTCTTCCCTTTCATTAAGTTCATGACTCATCTCTTTCAGTGCCATCAGGTCTAGGGCAAAAATAGACATAAAACAATTTAGACATTTAAAGCATCAAAACCAACAACATGTTTCTATTCTATGGATCAGGGATAGGCAGCTTTGGTACTGGAGGGCCACTCTTTTGCAGAGTTAAGTTTCATCCCTAATCAAATACACCTGCCTGTAATTTTCAAGCATTCCTGCAGACTTGAGGCTGATATATACTTCTGCCTCACATGTACCTCGTAGGTACGGTGTAGGCTGTGAGTACCACATGTGAGTACCACATCTATGACTTAGCCTGATGCGCACCTCTTAAAAAAAATGTAACAACACGTCAATTCTACCCAGACTGCATGCGCTTTATGTTTTCAGAGTGCAGAGAGCACAACTTTTATTTTTTTTTGTACCATATAAGAACTGAATAAACCACGAGTTCCAGTCACACTGACCCTGTCATCTTCCTTCCACACTTTTGAACCTTGTAACAGTGTTTTCAGTTTCCATAGGAATGAAAAAACATTGTTTCAGGGGATCACATGCAATTAACAAAAGTCGTTACCTATTTGCTTCTTCTCTGACAACGTACATGACAAGCTGCTTCTTATTTGGCTATTGCCTTGATACTCAAGACTTTGGAAATGATATTGGACTATTTGTGCACACCCCTAGCATAGACTACAGCGCAGAGTCTCGGGTGTAGGTGCGACACAGAAATAAAAATCAGCCTTTACCGTTACATTTTGGGGTTGGGTTCATTTTTTACAAGTTTGCTTGATCATTGATGGAGCTAAACTCTGCAGAATAGTGTCTCTCCAGGACCAGAGTTGCTCATCTTATACACCAGTGGTTTTCAAACCTGGTCCAGGGAGACCCACCACTGCACATTTTGTATCCTTTATTTTTCACGCCTTGAGAATACACAGAGGCGGGGCGAAAGAACGGGAGACAAGGACCAATAATAGATTACTCGTGCAATAGAGCTTGTGAAAGTATCCGCCACCACATTATCTACCCCTCTAATGTGACGAATGTCCAACCTATAGGACTGCAAAAATAAAGCCCAACTAATAAGTCGTTGATTTGGACTATGCAAAGACTGTAAGAAGGTAAGAGGATTGTAGTCTGTAAATACTACTACCGGTCCGGAACCTCCACCCACATACACGTCGAAATGTTGTAAGGCCCAAATTAATGCCAACAACTCCTTTTCTATGGTTGAATAATTCCTTTGACACAAATTAAACTTCTTAGAAAAGAAGCTAATGGGTCGATCAATACCGTTGTCATCCTTCTGGAATAACGCAGCTCCTGCACCCAACCCACTCGCATCAACCTTTAAATGAAAAGGGCGGTCCCACCGAGGTGCAGTTAAGACGGGAGCAGAACTCAGCACCAATTTGGCATTTTCAAAAGCACTTTGACAACGTAAGGACCAGTCATATTTCTGCTTGCCCTTCAACAAATCTGTTAAAGGAGCAACCACTGTTGAGAAATTTTCACAGAACTTACGATAATACCCTATCATTCCTAGAAACCTCATTAACTCTTTCTTGGTAGATGGAACTGGGAAATTATCGATAGCCTGGACTTTTGCCCGAACAGGACACACTTTACCCTGTCCTACCACATTTCCCAAGTATACCACAGTGGCACGTGCAAATTCACATTTGGCTAAATTTACCGTCAATTTGGCTGTTTCCAGACGAGTAAATAATGCACGTAACTGATGAAGATGTTCTTCCCATGTCTGACTATACACTACAACATCATCAAGATAAACAGCACATCCATCCAGCCCAGAGATTACCGAATTCATCAACCGCTGAAATGTAGCGGGAGCGTTTCGAAGGCCGAAACTCATGCATTTATAAGTATATAGTCCCGATGACGTAGTGAAAGCACATACTTCTTGAGCATGAGTAGTTAGGGGCACTTGATAATATCCCTTAAGTAGGTCAATCTTCGTAACGAACTTCGTTGACCCCACCGAATCAATGCAATCTTCAATTCGGGGAAGCGGGAAAGAATCGGATTTCGTCACCGCATTTAATCGTCTATAATCAGTGCAAAACCTAAATGTACCATCTGGTTTCGTAACTAAAAGACAAGGAGAAGCCCAACTGGAACTAGATCGTTCTGACAATCCATTTTCCAAGAGATACTTGACTTCTAATTCCAAAAGATGTTGTTTTTCGGGAGACACTCAATAAAATCGTTGTCGAATAGGTTTTGAATCACCAACATCAATATCATGTTGAATCATATCAGTGCAGGAAGGAATATCCGAAAAAAGCACTCGAAAACTTGCAATCAGCTGCCTTAATTCCTCACCCTTAACTCGAGATAAATGCCCAAACATACTCTCCAATTTGTTTAACTGCTCAGAATTTCCGAGTCTAGGTTGAATTAAATTCTCATCAAAAATATCCTTCTCAACCCCATCTACCAAAGAACCACTTTCACCCCCTACAGCAGTCGCAACGGATTTAATTTCAGCTCCTCCGTCAGCGACATTTGGTCCAGTTGCACGAACCAAATAAGGCTTCAACAGATTTACATGGCACAGCTGAGCCTTCTTCTTTCTATCAGGAGTGGAAATCATATAATTTTGCTCTGACAGTTTCTCTAGCACAGTATAAGGTCCTGAAAATCTCGCTGAAAAAAGAACCAGTCATTGGAAGTAACACCAAGACCTGATATCCCGAATGGAATTCCCTTCTTTCGGCCTTGTGATCGAACCAGGTTTTCATTTTCGATTTGGCCCTCCCTAGATTCTCACGAGCTAAAGCACCGGCACAATACACCCTATATCGGAACCCATTTACATAATCCAAAAGATTTACAGGTGGTTCAGCTTCTAACAAATCATCACGCAAAAGCGCAAGCGGTCCCCTGATCTTATGCCCAAAGACTAAGTCATTAGGACTGAACCCCAGACTTTCCTGAATTACCTCACGAGCAGCGAGCAGCAACCACGGAAGTCCCTCCTCCCAGTCTTTCATCAATTCAGTACAATATGTTCTCAGCAATTGCTTCAGCGTTTGATGAAAGCGCTCGAGGGCCCCCTGACTCTCCGGATGATGAGCACTACTTTTCTGATGATCTACACGCAACTGTTTCAGAATCTGTGCAAACATGCGAGACGTGAAATTTGTTCCCCTGTCAGACTGAATAACACGAGGAATTCCAAATATGGAAGTGAACTGTGTCAAAGCCTTCACAACAGACTTCGTAGTAATATTTCGCAATGGATACGCAGCAGGATATCGAGTAGTTTGGCACATCACAGTCAATATGTAGATTGAACCAGTCTTAGAAGGAGGTAATGGCCCCACACAATCAATCGTGAGATGCTCAAAAGGATTTTTCACCACCGGAATAGGATACAACAGAGCAGGAGCTATCACTTCGTTTGGCTTTCCCACCAATTGACATGGCAAGTTTTTATAAAAGCAGCCACATCTCGCTTTAATCAAGGCCAAAAGAAATAACGCATCACCCTGTGATAGGTTTTCTTCACTCCAAAGTGACCAGCTATGTCACCGTGTGCAGCTTTCAAAACTACCTCCCGCAATCCCTCCGGTATCACTATTTGGAACAGTGGATCGATTTTGAAGAAAACGGCAGTTTCAAATCCAATAAGAGCAATTCCGATGACCCCGTGTCCCTCAATATCTTAACAGGTACTTTCGTCAACTCGCCCAAAGACACAGTCCCTAGAGTTATGAACGCTTTGTAACCGGCTTGCAAAGAATCACGATTATCACTTCCATATGCAATTCCTTCTCCTACATCTGATTTGAAACTCAATGCAGTAGTCGACACTAGACCAACAGCTTTTTGACCCCCGGCTTTGGACTTATTTCGTAATACAAGGCATTCCTTTTTCCAATGACCTTTTCCCAAACAATACCTACAGGTCGTATCTAGATCGACTTTTCTAACATAGTACTCTGCTTTGTTCGAATTTTTCACTACATTTCCGCTACCATTTTGCTTTTTATAGAACGAATCACCAGCGGTTTTATGAATTAAAACATATTCGTCCGCAAGAACAGCAGCCTCCGCAGCGGTCATCACTTTATGTTCATTTACAAACATTGTGACATGCTCAGGGATAATGTTTTTAAACTGTTCTAGTACTGTATCAGATTCGAAAGACCTTCAAAGGTACTAACGCACAGTGATGTACACCACCTGTTAAAATGACTTGTTAATTCCCTAGCCACTTCAACGTGCGTTTTACGATCATGTTTCCTCCATCCCCTAAATCGTTGTCGATACGCTTCAGGGACAAGCTCGTATGCCTTTAACACGGCCTCTTTTACTATCTTATAGTTCTTTCGATTTTCTGAAGAAAGTGAGATGAAGGCTTCCTGAGCTTTACCTTCTAAAACGCTTTGTAGTAGGAGGGCTCTCTGCATCGTTCTAACCTCTATCCTCAGCCAAGCTTTCGAACAGAGAATAGAACACATCTGGATCTCGATCACTGAATCTTGGTAATAATCATCTGTAGTAAACCTGACATTCGATTTCCACTCGCCCCCGAAATTTCCTGATCGTCTAAAGGTTCAGCATTATCACTACTCAACTTTCCTTGTCCGATTAATTTTAAACGTTCCGCATGCTGTGCCAATTTCGCTTCTTCCATTTTAGTTTGCATTCGAAGCATTTCAAATTGTCGTTCTTATTCTCGCTCTTGGATTTTTAATTTATGTAATTCGAGTTGTCTATCTAATTCACGTTCTTTGTTTTGTATACTAAGGAGTTCTAACTGTTGCTCGAATGTTAATCCAACAGGTGCTAAGAACGCATGAGGTGTCGAAGTACCTTCAGGTATCACCTCTTCAGACTGGGTCTCTGCCGTTAAAATCAATCTCTCTTTTAATTTTTCCTCTACCGCGTCCCGAATAAGTTCTTACAACTCTTTGTTACAGCCAATTCAAAATCGAAATGTTCAGCTACTTTAAATAATTGTTCCTTTGACAGACCTCCTAATTTCTCATTCGTAGGAGCTGTCAAAAAAATTCTGTAACAAATCCATTTCGGTCTGTTTCGCTATAACCCACAGAACATTTAAACAAATAAAGTTATACTCACCAGATCCAACTGGTCACACTTTCACTGCAAGAACTCTTGTAAAGCCACCCCACACCTAACTAATAATTAAACAACTAATTATTCTCAACCCTAGTCTTCAGTACGCCCACATGCAGCTCAACTGCTAACCAGTCTACCCACGTACGACGCACCAAAAACAATAAACTAACATAACAAACAAAAATAACAAAAAAGCGTTAAGCGCTTCTTCAGCCTAACACGGGGTTTCGCATGGCTTATGCAGTCTAAACCACAACATCTGCACAATTTCAGTGCAACTGTCGGCCGGGTTTCTCTCGCTCTCCAGTCCAAGACCACTAATCCAAATTTTAAAAAATCCTTTTTTTTTTTGTATGACACTCCCCAAACTTAGTTTCCTAATAATAATCCAATTTTGAAACCAATACCCGAATTTTCCAAATGTAGAATTATAATTAAATAATTATCCAAATAATAATTCTAATTAAAGAATTATCCAAATATCTACAAACTCCTGATTCAATCTCAGGTCAATCCCAGATGAGCCCCCATATGTTACAACCCCTTGACTCGAGGAGAAGCAACATGAATGGAGAGGCCATACAAGTAATCAAATTTGCAAAATAATGTTTAATCACAAAGACAGACATAACTACATTTAAGGATTAAAATAACAAGGTTTACAAAACATCAAGCCTTGGACTGGAGAGGACGAGAGCCAACGGGATCACCAACTTCCAGGAGCAACAATCATGCTCCCAGCCTTTTGTTCCAACACAGCATATCCCAACCCTTGTCAACTCTCAGACTTCCTATAAGCAGCATGGTCAATCACCGTCAGTTCTCCACACCTGTGTCACAGCGCTCAACCTGAAAACACACACAACATTTACCGGACAAATTAACGTACTACACCCTGTGCGTCATCACAGTAAGTAAAAGAAGATATTTGTTGTTGTAATGTCAGACATAGCACACGCATTAGACTGAAAGATTGAGAGCTTATGAGATGTGTTTTCCTCAGCACAAAACTGGTTATACTGTAACTATGGTTATACTCTTACCTGTAAATGGTACAAATTCATGCAAGTGTGCATTTTCTGACAACAGGCTCCATTAAACTTCAGTGAACGAATACCAGTATGAACATGTTCATCAAACAGACAGAGTGCAATTGAATGGGAATGACATTTACATTACATTTACATTTATTCATTTAGCAGGCGCTTTTATCCAAAGCGACTTACAAGTGAGGAATACAACAAGCGAGTCGTCATGACAAGGCAAATAGACAAGAAGTGCTCACAATACAAGTTTTAGGCAGTGCTCAGAGTATCATAAGCTACAATAGAGAGGGATTAGAGGAAGCGAAAGGATAGGTATAAGATTTTTTTTTTTTAAGATGAGGTTAAGTGCTCACGAAAGAGATGGTGAAACGCCAACTGAAACAAGATGTCCTGTTCCTGGAGATCTACATTTGCTGCAGAGTTCAGATCCAACCCTGAAATAAGATCTTCAGGGGCACTTGATAATTACAGGCAGGTGTGTTCGATCAGGGTGTGTTCGACTCTGCACGTATGTAGATCTCCAGGAACAGGATTGGGCATTCTTGCTCTAGGTTCATCAGCGCATTATTAGAGACTCATGATTGGAAATTAATATTTCAAATAAATCTACAAGTGTCCTATTGAGGTACTCCAGGGCTGCGCTCAAGTTCAGGGGCCGTATTCACAAAACATCTTAAGGCTAAAAGTAGCTCCTAACTTACAGATTTAGGAGAAACTCTTAAAAATAATGGGCATGTCAGTCCTAATTTTAGGAGTCCTAAATTTTTGCTCTAAGAGTATTTCACAAAGCATTTTAGCGCTAAAACTAGCTCCTAAGTCTGTGAAACGTTAGTAGTCAAGAGGACTTCTAAAGGCCAGAACACACCAAGCCGACGCCGACGAACTAGTGGAGACGAAAGCAGACTGCGGGGTTGGCTCACGTCGGCAGCGTCTGTGTCCAAAGTTGCCCTGACACACCAAACCGACGCTAAACAGCCGACGGCCAAGCAGCACATCAGTTCTGCGCCTGCGTGAGATGAAATGCCTTTCAGAAACAGCAGGCGGCAGTAGCTGAGCAGCCAATCAGAATGATCAGATGGCCCGACGGACCGACGAGCTCCAACGCCAATTCAACATTTCGAATCGGCCGAAAAAAGGCCGACGAGGACCAACTTCATCCGACGGTGCGGAACACACTGAGAAAACTTAGTCGGCCGACGAAGAAAAACTGCCCGACGGCCGACCGTCGGCTTGGTGTGTTCCGGCCTTAAGTCACTAAGATCAAATCACAGACAGTCCTAATCCACCTAAAGACACTGTACACCATTGAGGCAATAGTGACAGAGCCTTGGGTGCTGAACTTTTTCTTCATAAATGCAATACATTTAGATTTATATATTTGAATCTACGATGAGACGGCAAAAAAAAAATCTTTAACAAATAAATAAATATTGTCTGGTAATCTGTGGCAGTGGTTTTCATGAGTTCACACACATTATATAAGTTTGTCGCTTGAATTCTGCATTCTCTTGAGATGCAGACACCCAAGAGGCGGTCCACAATTAACTGTATATACTAGTTTAATTAGTGACACTTAGCCTACATTTTAAAACACTTAGCCTACATTTAAACCTTAGTGATTTAGGAGTCCTCTTGACTACTCCTAACATTTCACAGATTTAGGAGCTAGTTTTAGTGCTAAAATGCTTTGTGAAATACTCTTAGAGCAAATATTTAAGACTCCTACAATTAGGACTGACACGCCCATTATTTTTAAGAGTTTCTCCTAAATCAGCAAGTTAGGAGCTACTTTTAGCCTTAAGATGTTTTGTGAATACGGCCCCTGATGTACATCATTGTTTACACTGAACCAATACTGGCAGAATCTGGCAGCTACTTTAAATGTACGTCTCTAAGCTCTTGATTGCTTGGAATATGCAATGGAGCTGATTTGTAGATGCACTTATAATAAGTAAATTGTATTTATAGAGCACATTTAAATTCAGCTTACACTGACCAAAGTGCTGTACATAAAATACAATCTTAATACAATAAAATCTAAATAAAATAAAATACAATTTACAAAGAAAACAATTACTAATCCATAATTTAATAATCGGGATAGGTCTTAAGTCTAGATTTAAAAACAAAGATGGAGGAAGCACTCTTAATGTCAGGTGGCAGCTCATTCCATAACTGTGGAGCAGCGACTGCAAAGGCTCTGTCACCTTTTGATTTTAGACGTGACCGTGGGACATGCAAGAGAGCTTTATTGGCAGATCTGAGGGAACTGAGCTGAATTCAAATACATAAGATCAGAGATATAGGATGGTGCTTGTCCATTAAGAGCTTTAAAAACAATCAGCAACATTTTAAATTGAATTCTGAAAAAGACAGGAAGCCAGTGAAGAGAAGCTAAAATTGGAGTGATATGATCATGTTTTTTTGAATTAGTTAACAGTCTAGATGCTGCATTCTGGACCATCTGCAAACATGCCAATGAAGATTGAGGAAGGCCAAGGTACAGCGAATTACAACAGTCCAGCCGTGATGTGATAAATGCATGAATAACTTTCTCCAAATCTTGAAAGAAAAAGTGTTGATTTAAGTCTGGAAATGATTTTCAGTTGATATAAGCTGTTTTTAACAACTGAGCTAATTTGTTTTTCAAGACAAAGCTCAGAGTCAAAGATAACACCTACATTTTTTGCATGTGACTTAATATATGGAGTAAGATTGTCTAAGTAATTGGCTTTAGAATTTCTGTTTTTGGATGGTCCAAAAATAATCGCCTCAGTTTTTTCATTGATAAGCTGGAGGAAATTATTTGCCATCCAGCATTTAATATCCTCAAGACAGTCCATGAGAGGCTGCAGAGAATCTCTAGTTTTCAATGGAAGGTACAACTGAGAATCATCAGCATAGAAATGAAAAGAAATGTTGTATTTTCTAATTATGTTGCCAAGCGAAAGCATGTACAAATTAAAGAGTAATGGCCCCAATGTTCCAATGTTTTCTTATGTTCCAGAAAATACTGCATCTATAAAAGGATTATTTTAAAGGCTTGAATATGTGCCACACTTACTGCTGCCAGCTGGTGTAATGATAACTATGAACAACAATTGATCAGCTCCCATGACCAAACAAACAACCCCAACATGAAGTGTGATGTATACAAATCCACTTCCAAAGGGGAAATTTGAACTGCGTTGCATGGTGAAATTCATTCAGCATGTGCAAACCTTAATTAAACGATTTCATAATCAATTAAAAAGTAATTTATACCTGAATGATATTATGCTGTAATGAATGGATTCTGTAATATTATCTGTAAGATTATACTTCTGTATATTCTCTATTTCTGTAGAGCTGGACATTTTAATAATGTCTTTATGTTTCACACTGAATGTTTCTTCAATCTTCATGTCTTCACTCTCCTCTTTATTAAACTCAATCTTCATGTCTTCCATCTCTTCTTTAATAAACTCAATCTTCATGTCTTCAGGCTCCTCTTTAATAAATGCCATCTTCAAGAAGAGAATAATTAACAGAGTTAAAAATCTTCAATGACCTGTTGGACAAAAAAAAACACTCAAAACTAACACTCAAAACTTCATATTTAGATATTTATGATCTACATTTAGTATTTAATGAATTATAGATTATATTTAAATGATTACACTGATGAAAACATGATTAGTTAGTTTGTTAGCGTTTGTTGTTCTCGTTCATGTTCACTGTTTAAGCAGCACGTGTCGTGATTCACTGAATCATTTCTCAAAGTGTTTGATTCAATTGACTCGGAGCTGAAAAGTTCAGTTTCTCCATCATGACTCGCCACAGACTGAACTCGTGTTCATGAAAAACTGATTTATTTAATATATATATATATATATATATATATATATATATATATATATATATATATATATATATATATATTTTATATATATATATATATTATATATATATATAGAGAGAGAGAGAGAGAGAGAGAGAGAAATGAGACGCAGGTTTACTGTTTCTCATCAGTGGATATGAGTTTTACTCACACAAATATCCTTCATTACAGTTAGATAAAGAATCACAATGTTACATTAGATAGTAAATAAACTATTTTAACATCGCTGGTAAAACTATTAAAACTACAAAATGTTTCTATCGATTGAAACAGCATAAATTCTTAAAACAAACCTTTATTCAGCAGAATCACAACAGATGCAGGAGCGCGGCGCATTGTTATGACGTCATGTCATCACTCCAAAATAAAAGTCATGCATTGTCTACAATCACAGAAGTGCATTGAAATCCAAGTATTTTAGGAGATATTTTTTGTATAATAAAATTAAACAGTGACAAATATGGTACAAACTATGTTTGATAATAATAATAATTATATATAATTAATTATTACCACTATTTACACTGACACTAATAATTCTTAATTTCTGATAGAAATGCAAAATCAATCTGTAGTTATTAATAGAACAACGAGACACAAACCTTTACACTCAGTCGTGTTTGGCCCCATTTATTTTTGATCACAGTGCATACACATACAAACTTTTAGTCCAAAAGTGCGCAAATCTGCCTATTTTTCAAAACTCTTAGAAGAAAATAAACACAACCCTAGGTATTTATTTGATACAGTGGCTAAATTAACAAGAAATAAAGCTTCAACTTCTGATGTTTCCAAAGAGCACAGCAGTAACGACTTTATGAAATTCTTTACTTGCAAGATTGATAATATTAGAGAGAAAATTATAACCATGCAACCGTCTACTACAGTATCGTGTCAGACATTGCATTGTAGTGTCCCTGAGGAAAAATTCATTTCATTTACTGCTTTAGGAGAGGAAGAATTGTCTAAACTTGTTAAATCATCAAAATCAACAACATGTATGTTAGACCCTATACCAACTAAGCTACTGAAAGAGATGCTTCCAGAAGTCATAGATCCCCTTCTTAATATTGTTAATTCATCTTTGTCACTAGGATACGTACCAAAAACTTTTAAGCTGGCTATTATTAAACCTCTTATTAAAAAAACACAACTAGATCCTAAAGAATTAGTCAATTACAGGCCGATCTCAAATCTTACTTTTCTGTCAAAAATACTAGAAAAGGCAGTTTCATCACAACTATGTTCCTTTTTAGAAAGAAATAATATCTGTGAGGATTTCCAGTCAGGATTTAGACCGTACCATAGTACTGAGACTGCTCTCGTTAGAGTTACTAATGATTTGCTCTTATCATCAGATCGTGGTTGTATCTCTCTATTAGTGTTACTGGATCTTAGTGCTGCATTTGACACTATCGATCACAATATTCTCTTAAATAGACTTGAAAATTATGTTGGCATTAGTGGAATTGCATTGGCATGGTTCAAATCATACTTATCTGACCGTTATCAGTTTGTAGTAGTAAACGATGAGATGATATATCGATCACAAGTTAAATATGGAGAACCACAAGGCTCAGTACTAGGACCATTGCTTTTCACTCTGTACATGCTACCCTTGGGAGATATCATTAGTAAGCATGCCGTTAGTTTTCACTGCTACGCTGATGATACTCAGCTCTATATTTCTTCACGCCCTGACGAAACTTACCAATTCACAAAATTAACAGAATGCATAGCTGATATAAAAAAACTGGATGACCAGTAATTTCCTACTACTAAATTCAGAAAAAACAGAGATTCTAATTTTTGGACCAAAAACTTCTTCACATAATAACCTAGAATATTGTCTAACACTTGATGGCTGCTCTGTTAAGTCTTCGTCGTCAGCTAGGAACCTGGGTGTGCTCTTTGATACCAATCTTTCATTTGAAGGCCATGTTACTAGCATCTGTAAAACCGCTTTCTTCCATCTTAAAAATATATCTAAACTACGACATATGCTCTCAATGAAAAATGCAGAACAGTTAGTTCATGCGTTCATGACCTCAAGGTTAGTTTACTGTAACGCTCTACTGGGTGGTTGTTCCTCCCGCTTGATAAATAAACTACAGCTCGTACAAAATGCAGCAGCTAGAGTCCTTACTAGAACTAGGAAGTATGACCACATTAGCCCAGTTCTGTCGTCACTGCATTGGCTTCCTGTTAAACATCATATAGATTTTAAAATCTTGCTAATTACTTACAAAGCACTAAATGGTTTAGCCCCCCAGTACCTAAGCGAGCTCTTAATGCATTATAGTCCTTCACGTTTATTGTGATCTCAGAATTCAGGCCAGCTGATAATACCTAGAATATCAAAATCAACCGCAGGTGGTAGATCCTTCTCCTATTTGGCACCTAAACTCTGGAACAATCTTCCTAGCATTGTTCGGGATGCAGACACACTCTGTCAGTTTAAATCTAGACTAAAAACGCATCTCTTTAACCTGGCATACACATAACACATTATATATTTATATTTTCAAATCCATTAAAGGATTATTAGGCTGCATAAATTAGTTCAGCCGGAACCGGGAACTCTTCCTATAACACCAGATGTACTCGTTACATCAGAAGAAGAATGGCATCTACGCTAATATTAGTCTTTCTGTTTATCCCGAGGTTTACCGTAGTCAACCGGATTCGGGGCCGTTTCCAGATGAGACCGAGGACCGGTGCCTTGACATGACCACAACACAGCCCTGAAGTATCAGCAGAGATCGAGTCGACTAGATCATCCATTGTGAAGACATCATCAACACGACAGCCAGTGCCACAGTTTCCTCAAAATTATAATCACGATTATTAATCATGTTTATTCAAAAATAGTAATGTAACTATGGCTATTTTGCAAGTTCTTTACCAACCTACACTTCACCCAAAAGGCCTGTATGTGGCACAAAGACTTAAATTTAACCAACTACGATAACTTCGTTAGATGGTAAATCAATACAAAACATGGTTTTGGTGAGCGCTTTGTAATATGTATTCACATTAGATTTTAAAGCAACACAATTCGTTTGCAATAAGACAAACCAGATTCAAATTGCCCGGCAAATTCGTAAAGCAAAGAAAAATCATTTCTAGCTGATCAACATTATGAAAACTGGTAAAACCTTTAGGAACTTCAAAAGATAAAACAGCGAAATTCCTAATATTACTTCCAATATTTCCAAATTATGTTCATTTTCATAGAGCGGGCCAATATCGTGACGATTATTTAAAATCAATCGAGAGAAGCAGATATCGTTATCGTGATAAAATACGATTAATCGTGCAGCCCTAATTTAATTTGACTTGACATTTGATATTCAACAGTACCCTTGACATTTATTCAACAGTGCTTTTGATCTGCCTGCATTGACAATATTCTTTAAAAGGAAAAATTATATACCAATTATCAATTATAAAGCTGCTTTGACACAATCTGCATTGTAAAAAGCGCTATATAAATAGAGGTGACTTGACTTGACAGAGTGCAGGTGTCAAGGCAGGAACACACTAAGCCCACACCGATGAACTAGTGGCGCTGAAAGCAGACTGTGGTTTTGGCTCACGTCGGCAGCGTCTGTGTCCAAAGTTGCCCTGACACACCAAACCAACACTCGACAGCCGAAGGACAAGTAGCACATCCCTTCTGCGCCTGCGTGAGATGAAATGCCTTTCCGAACCAGCAGGTTGCAGTATCTGAACAGCCAATCAGAATGATCAGATGGACCGAGGAGCTCTGATGCCGATTCAACATGTCGAATCAGCCGAGAAAAAAAACAGCCAACGAGGACCAACTTCAGCCGACGGTGCGGAACACACTGAGAAAACTTAGGCCCCGTCCACATGGATACACATTTTTGTGAATACGCACAAATTTTGTATTGGATAGGCAATTTGTCCACCCGGATCCGGCGTTTTCGGAAGGTAAAACCGCCATTTTTTTAAACCAGCCCCCAAAGTGGATAAATCTGAAAACGCCATCTTTGCGTTTTTGTGTGTACAGCCTATCTGTGTATTTTGAGAAATGATGATGTCATCATGCTCCAAGTCTTATTCGCTGCTTTAAGTGTATCTCTGTGGCAGAATTACAGCGCCACATACTGGTCTGGCATGTATATACATAGTTTTGATTGGTTTCATAGGTTTTGTGTGGATGCAGGTATTTCTTGAGACAAGGAAAAAAAGATTGGATAGGGTAAGCTCCGGCTTCATGTGGACATAACCTTAGTCGGCCGACTAACAAAAACTACCCTAAAAAACTACTTAAGGCAGGAACAAACTAAGGTGTGTTCCTGCCTTAATGCTTTTCTCCAGTGTGAGTTCTCATGTGGTCTTTAAGGCTTTCTTCACGTGTGAAACTCTTTCCACATTGTTGGCAGGTGAATGGGCTCTCTCCAGTGTGAATTGTCATGTGGACTATAAGGCTTCTTTTATAACTGAAACTCTCTCCACATTGTCGGCAGATATATAGCTTTTCTCCAGTGTGAATTCTCGTGTGGACTTTAAGGCTTTCTTCATGTCTGAAACTCTGTCCACATTGTTGGCAGGTGAAAGGTTTCTCTCCAGTGTGAATTATCATGTGGACTTTAAGGCTTTCTTTACTTGTGAAACTCTTTTCACACTGTTGGCAGGTGAAAAAACTTTGTTCCATTTTTTGAGCTCTTTTTTGTGAGGAAACCTGTGTCGCTCTTTCCCCAGTCATGAAATGATGTTCATAATAATGTTCTTCCTCTTCTTCCCTTTCATTAAGTTCATGACTCATCTCTTTCAGTGCCATCAGGTCTAGGGCAAAAATAGACATAAAACAATTTAGACATTTAAAGCATCAAAACCAACAACATGTTTCTATTCTATGGATCAGGGATAGGCAGCTTTGGTACTGGAGGGCCACTCTTTTGCAGAGTTAAGTTTCATCCCTAATCAAATACACCTGCCTGTAATTTTCAAGCATTCCTGCAGACTTGAGGCTGATATATACTTCTGCCTCACATGTACCTCGTAGGTACGGTGTAGGCTGTGAGTACCACATGTGAGTACCACATCTATGACTTAGCCTGATGCGCACCTCTTAAAAAAAATGTAACAACACGTCAATTCTACCCAGACTGCATGCGCTTTATGTTTTCAGAGTGCAGAGAGCACAACTTTTATTTTTTTTTGTACCATATAAGAACTGAATAAACCACGAGTTCCAGTCACACTGACCCTGTCATCTTCCTTCCACACTTTTGAACCTTGTAACAGTGTTTTCAGTTTCCATAGGAATGAAAAAACATTGTTTCAGGGGATCACATGCAATTAACAAAAGTCGTTACCTATTTGCTTCTTCTCTGACAACGTACATGACAAGCTGCTTCTTATTTGGCTATTGCCTTGATACTCAAGACTTTGGAAATGATATTGGACTATTTGTGCACACCCCTAGCATAGACTACAGCGCAGAGTCTCGGGTGTAGGTGCGACACAGAAATAAAAATCAGCCTTTACCGTTACATTTTGGGGTTGGGTTCATTTTTTACAAGTTTGCTTGATCATTGATGGAGCTAAACTCTGCAGAATAGTGTCTCTCCAGGACCAGAGTTGCTCATCTTATACACCAGTGGTTTTCAAACCTGGTCCAGGGAGACCCACCACTGCACATTTTGTATCCTTTATTTTTCACGCCTTGAGAATACACAGAGGCGGGGCGAAAGAACGGGAGACAAGGACCAATAATAGATTACTCGTGCAATAGAGCTTGTGAAAGTATCCGCCACCACATTATCTACCCCTCTAATGTGACGAATGTCCAACCTATAGGACTGCAAAAATAAAGCCCAACTAATAAGTCGTTGATTTGGACTATGCAAAGACTGTAAGAAGGTAAGAGGATTGTAGTCTGTAAATACTACTACCGGTCCGGAACCTCCACCCACATACACGTCGAAATGTTGTAAGGCCCAAATTAATGCCAACAACTCCTTTTCTATGGTTGAATAATTCCTTTGACACAAATTAAACTTCTTAGAAAAGAAGCTAATGGGTCGATCAATACCGTTGTCATCCTTCTGGAATAACGCAGCTCCTGCACCCAACCCACTCGCATCAACCTTTAAATGAAAAGGGCGGTCCCACCGAGGTGCAGTTAAGACGGGAGCAGAACTCAGCACCAATTTGGCATTTTCAAAAGCACTTTGACAACGTAAGGACCAGTCATATTTCTGCTTGCCCTTCAACAAATCTGTTAAAGGAGCAACCACTGTTGAGAAATTTTCACAGAACTTACGATAATACCCTATCATTCCTAGAAACCTCATTAACTCTTTCTTGGTAGATGGAACTGGGAAATTATCGATAGCCTGGACTTTTGCCCGAACAGGACACACTTTACCCTGTCCTACCACATTTCCCAAGTATACCACAGTGGCACGTGCAAATTCACATTTGGCTAAATTTACCGTCAATTTGGCTGTTTCCAGACGAGTAAATAATGCACGTAACTGATGAAGATGTTCTTCCCATGTCTGACTATACACTACAACATCATCAAGATAAACAGCACATCCATCCAGCCCAGAGATTACCGAATTCATCAACCGCTGAAATGTAGCGGGAGCGTTTCGAAGGCCGAAACTCATGCATTTATAAGTATATAGTCCCGATGACGTAGTGAAAGCACATACTTCTTGAGCATGAGTAGTTAGGGGCACTTGATAATATCCCTTAAGTAGGTCAATCTTCGTAACGAACTTCGTTGACCCCACCGAATCAATGCAATCTTCAATTCGGGGAAGCGGGAAAGAATCGGATTTCGTCACCGCATTTAATCGTCTATAATCAGTGCAAAACCTAAATGTACCATCTGGTTTCGTAACTAAAAGACAAGGAGAAGCCCAACTGGAACTAGATCGTTCTGACAATCCATTTTCCAAGAGATACTTGACTTCTAATTCCAAAAGATGTTGTTTTTCGGGAGACACTCAATAAAATCGTTGTCGAATAGGTTTTGAATCACCAACATCAATATCATGTTGAATCATATCAGTGCAGGAAGGAATATCCGAAAAAAGCACTCGAAAACTTGCAATCAGCTGCCTTAATTCCTCACCCTTAACTCGAGATAAATGCCCAAACATACTCTCCAATTTGTTTAACTGCTCAGAATTTCCGAGTCTAGGTTGAATTAAATTCTCATCAAAAATATCCTTCTCAACCCCATCTACCAAAGAACCACTTTCACCCCCTACAGCAGTCGCAACGGATTTAATTTCAGCTCCTCCGTCAGCGACATTTGGTCCAGTTGCACGAACCAAATAAGGCTTCAACAGATTTACATGGCACAGCTGAGCCTTCTTCTTTCTATCAGGAGTGGAAATCATATAATTTTGCTCTGACAGTTTCTCTAGCACAGTATAAGGTCCTGAAAATCTCGCTGAAAAAAGAACCAGTCATTGGAAGTAACACCAAGACCTGATATCCCGAATGGAATTCCCTTCTTTCGGCCTTGTGATCGAACCAGGTTTTCATTTTCGATTTGGCCCTCCCTAGATTCTCACGAGCTAAAGCACCGGCACAATACACCCTATATCGGAACCCATTTACATAATCCAAAAGATTTACAGGTGGTTCAGCTTCTAACAAATCATCACGCAAAAGCGCAAGCGGTCCCCTGATCTTATGCCCAAAGACTAAGTCATTAGGACTGAACCCCAGACTTTCCTGAATTACCTCACGAGCAGCGAGCAGCAACCACGGAAGTCCCTCCTCCCAGTCTTTCATCAATTCAGTACAATATGTTCTCAGCAATTGCTTCAGCGTTTGATGAAAGCGCTCGAGGGCCCCCTGACTCTCCGGATGATGAGCACTACTTTTCTGATGATCTACACGCAACTGTTTCAGAATCTGTGCAAACATGCGAGACGTGAAATTTGTTCCCCTGTCAGACTGAATAACACGAGGAATTCCAAATATGGAAGTGAACTGTGTCAAAGCCTTCACAACAGACTTCGTAGTAATATTTCGCAATGGATACGCAGCAGGATATCGAGTAGTTTGGCACATCACAGTCAATATGTAGATTGAACCAGTCTTAGAAGGAGGTAATGGCCCCACACAATCAATCGTGAGATGCTCAAAAGGATTTTTCACCACCGGAATAGGATACAACAGAGCAGGAGCTATCACTTCGTTTGGCTTTCCCACCAATTGACATGGCAAGTTTTTATAAAAGCAGCCACATCTCGCTTTAATCAAGGCCAAAAGAAATAACGCATCACCCTGTGATAGGTTTTCTTCACTCCAAAGTGACCAGCTATGTCACCGTGTGCAGCTTTCAAAACTACCTCCCGCAATCCCTCCGGTATCACTATTTGGAACAGTGGATCGATTTTGAAGAAAACGGCAGTTTCAAATCCAATAAGAGCAATTCCGATGACCCCGTGTCCCTCAATATCTTAACAGGTACTTTCGTCAACTCGCCCAAAGACACAGTCCCTAGAGTTATGAACGCTTTGTAACCGGCTTGCAAAGAATCACGATTATCACTTCCATATGCAATTCCTTCTCCTACATCTGATTTGAAACTCAATGCAGTAGTCGACACTAGACCAACAGCTTTTTGACCCCCGGCTTTGGACTTATTTCGTAATACAAGGCATTCCTTTTTCCAATGACCTTTTCCCAAACAATACCTACAGGTCGTATCTAGATCGACTTTTCTAACATAGTACTCTGCTTTGTTCGAATTTTTCACTACATTTCCGCTACCATTTTGCTTTTTATAGAACGAATCACCAGCGGTTTTATGAATTAAAACATATTCGTCCGCAAGAACAGCAGCCTCCGCAGCGGTCATCACTTTATGTTCATTTACAAACATTGTGACATGCTCAGGGATAATGTTTTTAAACTGTTCTAGTACTGTATCAGATTCGAAAGACCTTCAAAGGTACTAACGCACAGTGATGTACACCACCTGTTAAAATGACTTGTTAATTCCCTAGCCACTTCAACGTGCGTTTTACGATCATGTTTCCTCCATCCCCTAAATCGTTGTCGATACGCTTCAGGGACAAGCTCGTATGCCTTTAACACGGCCTCTTTTACTATCTTATAGTTCTTTCGATTTTCTGAAGAAAGTGAGATGAAGGCTTCCTGAGCTTTACCTTCTAAAACGCTTTGTAGTAGGAGGGCTCTCTGCATCGTTCTAACCTCTATCCTCAGCCAAGCTTTCGAACAGAGAATAGAACACATCTGGATCTCGATCACTGAATCTTGGTAATAATCATCTGTAGTAAACCTGACATTCGATTTCCACTCGCCCCCGAAATTTCCTGATCGTCTAAAGGTTCAGCATTATCACTACTCAACTTTCCTTGTCCGATTAATTTTAAACGTTCCGCATGCTGTGCCAATTTCGCTTCTTCCATTTTAGTTTGCATTCGAAGCATTTCAAATTGTCGTTCTTATTCTCGCTCTTGGATTTTTAATTTATGTAATTCGAGTTGTCTATCTAATTCACGTTCTTTGTTTTGTATACTAAGGAGTTCTAACTGTTGCTCGAATGTTAATCCAACAGGTGCTAAGAACGCATGAGGTGTCGAAGTACCTTCAGGTATCACCTCTTCAGACTGGGTCTCTGCCGTTAAAATCAATCTCTCTTTTAATTTTTCCTCTACCGCGTCCCGAATAAGTTCTTACAACTCTTTGTTACAGCCAATTCAAAATCGAAATGTTCAGCTACTTTAAATAATTGTTCCTTTGACAGACCTCCTAATTTCTCATTCGTAGGAGCTGTCAAAAAAATTCTGTAACAAATCCATTTCGGTCTGTTTCGCTATAACCCACAGAACATTTAAACAAATAAAGTTATACTCACCAGATCCAACTGGTCACACTTTCACTGCAAGAACTCTTGTAAAGCCACCCCACACCTAACTAATAATTAAACAACTAATTATTCTCAACCCTAGTCTTCAGTACGCCCACATGCAGCTCAACTGCTAACCAGTCTACCCACGTACGACGCACCAAAAACAATAAACTAACATAACAAACAAAAATAACAAAAAAGCGTTAAGCGCTTCTTCAGCCTAACACGGGGTTTCGCATGGCTTATGCAGTCTAAACCACAACATCTGCACAATTTCAGTGCAACTGTCGGCCGGGTTTCTCTCGCTCTCCAGTCCAAGACCACTAATCCAAATTTTAAAAAATCCTTTTTTTTTTTTGTATGACACTCCCCAAACTTAGTTTCCTAATAATAATCCAATTTTGAAACCAATACCCGAATTTTCCAAATGTAGAATTATAATTAAATAATTATCCAAATAATAATTCTAATTAAAGAATTATCCAAATATCTACAAACTCCTGATTCAATCTCAGGTCAATCCCAGATGAGCCCCCATATGTTACAACCCCTTGACTCGAGGAGAAGCAACATGAATGGAGAGGCCATACAAGTAATCAAATTTGCAAAATAATGTTTAATCACAAAGACAGACATAACTACATTTAAGGATTAAAATAACAAGGTTTACAAAACATCAAGCCTTGGACTGGAGAGGACGAGAGCCAACGGGATCACCAACTTCCAGGAGCAACAATCATGCTCCCAGCCTTTTGTTCCAACACAGCATATCCCAACCCTTGTCAACTCTCAGACTTCCTATAAGCAGCATGGTCAATCACCGTCAGTTCTCCACACCTGTGTCACAGCGCTCAACCTGAAAACACACACAACATTTACCGGACAAATTAACGTACTACACCCTGTGCGTCATCACAGTAAGTAAAAGAAGATATTTGTTGTTGTAATGTCAGACATAGCACACGCATTAGACTGAAAGATTGAGAGCTTATGAGATGTGTTTTCCTCAGCACAAAACTGGTTATACTGTAACTATGGTTATACTCTTACCTGTAAATGGTACAAATTCATGCAAGTGTGCATTTTCTGACAACAGGCTCCATTAAACTTCAGTGAACGAATACCAGTATGAACATGTTCATCAAACAGACAGAGTGCAATTGAATGGGAATGACATTTACATTACATTTACATTTATTCATTTAGCAGGCGCTTTTATCCAAAGCGACTTACAAGTGAGGAATACAACAAGCGAGTCGTCATGACAAGGCAAATAGACAAGAAGTGCTCACAATACAAGTTTTAGGCAGTGCTCAGAGTATCATAAGCTACAATAGAGAGGGATTAGAGGAAGCGAAAGGATAGGTATAAGATTTTTTTTTTTTAAGATGAGGTTAAGTGCTCACGAAAGAGATGGTGAAACGCCAACTGAAACAAGATGTCCTGTTCCTGGAGATCTACATTTGCTGCAGAGTTCAGATCCAACCCTGAAATAAGATCTTCAGGGGCACTTGATAATTACAGGCAGGTGTGTTCGATCAGGGTGTGTTCGACTCTGCACGTATGTAGATCTCCAGGAACAGGATTGGGCATTCTTGCTCTAGGTTCATCAGCGCATTATTAGAGACTCATGATTGGAAATTAATATTTCAAATAAATCTACAAGTGTCCTATTGAGGTACTCCAGGGCTGCGCTCAAGTTCAGGGGCCGTATTCACAAAACATCTTAAGGCTAAAAGTAGCTCCTAACTTACAGATTTAGGAGAAACTCTTAAAAATAATGGGCATGTCAGTCCTAATTTTAGGAGTCCTAAATTTTTGCTCTAAGAGTATTTCACAAAGCATTTTAGCGCTAAAACTAGCTCCTAAGTCTGTGAAACGTTAGTAGTCAAGAGGACTTCTAAAGGCCAGAACACACCAAGCCGACGCCGACGAACTAGTGGAGACGAAAGCAGACTGCGGGGTTGGCTCACGTCGGCAGCGTCTGTGTCCAAAGTTGCCCTGACACACCAAACCGACGCTAAACAGCCGACGGCCAAGCAGCACATCAGTTCTGCGCCTGCGTGAGATGAAATGCCTTTCAGAAACAGCAGGCGGCAGTAGCTGAGCAGCCAATCAGAATGATCAGATGGCCCGACGGACCGACGAGCTCCAACGCCAATTCAACATTTCGAATCGGCCGAAAAAGGCCGACGAGGACCAACTTCATCCGACGGTGCGGAACACACTGAGAAAACTTAGTCGGCCGACGAAGAAAAACTGCCCGACGGCCGACCGTCGGCTTGGTGTGTTCCGGCCTTAAGTCACTAAGATCAAATCACAGACAGTCCTAATCCACCTAAAGACACTGTACACCATTGAGGCAATAGTGACAGAGCCTTGGGTGCTGAACTTTTTCTTCATAAATGCAATACATTTAGATTTATATATTTGAATCTACGATGAGACGGCAAAAAAAAAATCTTTAACAAATAAATAAATATTGTCTGGTAATCTGTGGCAGTGGTTTTCATGAGTTCACACACATTATATAAGTTTGTCGCTTGAATTCTGCATTCTCTTGAGATGCAGACACCCAAGAGGCGGTCCACAATTAACTGTATATACTAGTTTAATTAGTGACACTTAGCCTACATTTTAAAACACTTAGCCTACATTTAAACCTTAGTGATTTAGGAGTCCTCTTGACTACTCCTAACATTTCACAGATTTAGGAGCTAGTTTTAGTGCTAAAATGCTTTGTGAAATACTCTTAGAGCAAATATTTAAGACTCCTACAATTAGGACTGACACGCCCATTATTTTTAAGAGTTTCTCCTAAATCAGCAAGTTAGGAGCTACTTTTAGCCTTAAGATGTTTTGTGAATACGGCCCCTGATGTACATCATTGTTTACACTGAACCAATACTGGCAGAATCTGGCAGCTACTTTAAATGTACGTCTCTAAGCTCTTGATTGCTTGGAATATGCAATGGAGCTGATTTGTAGATGCACTTATAATAAGTAAATTGTATTTATAGAGCACATTTAAATTCAGCTTACACTGACCAAAGTGCTGTACATAAAATACAATCTTAATACAATAAAATCTAAATAAAATAAAATACAATTTACAAAGAAAACAATTACTAATCCATAATTTAATAATCGGGATAGGTCTTAAGTCTAGATTTAAAAACAAAGATGGAGGAAGCACTCTTAATGTCAGGTGGCAGCTCATTCCATAACTGTGGAGCAGCGACTGCAAAGGCTCTGTCACCTTTTGATTTTAGACGTGACCGTGGGACATGCAAGAGAGCTTTATTGGCAGATCTGAGGGAACTGAGCTGAATTCAAATACATAAGATCAGAGATATAGGATGGTGCTTGTCCATTAAGAGCTTTAAAAACAATCAGCAACATTTTAAATTGAATTCTGAAAAAGACAGGAAGCCAGTGAAGAGAAGCTAAAATTGGAGTGATATGATCATGTTTTTTTGAATTAGTTAACAGTCTAGATGCTGCATTCTGGACCA
The DNA here is from genome assembly GCF_024489055.1 of Chanodichthys erythropterus. Classification (NCBI taxonomy): domain Eukaryota; kingdom Metazoa; phylum Chordata; class Actinopteri; order Cypriniformes; family Xenocyprididae; genus Chanodichthys; species Chanodichthys erythropterus. The sequence continues at coordinate 67,375,396 of NC_090223.1, read as the reverse complement.
TCTGCAAACATGCCAATGAAGATTGAGGAAGGCCAAGGTACAGCGAATTACAACAGTCCAGCCGTGATGTGATAAATGCATGAATAACTTTCTCCAAATCTTGAAAGAAAAAGTGTTGATTTAAGTCTGGAAATGATTTTCAGTTGATATAAGCTGTTTTTAACAACTGAGCTAATTTGTTTTTCAAGACAAAGCTCAGAGTCAAAGATAACACCTACATTTTTTGCATGTGACTTAATATATGGAGTAAGATTGTCTAAGTAATTGGCTTTAGAATTTCTGTTTTTGGATGGTCCAAAAATAATCGCCTCAGTTTTTTCATTGATAAGCTGGAGGAAATTATTTGCCATCCAGCATTTAATATCCTCAAGACAGTCCATGAGAGGCTGCAGAGAATCTCTAGTTTTCAATGGAAGGTACAACTGAGAATCATCAGCATAGAAATGAAAAGAAATGTTGTATTTTCTAATTATGTTGCCAAGCGAAAGCATGTACAAATTAAAGAGTAATGGCCCCAATGTTCCAATGTTTTCTTATGTTCCAGAAAATACTGCATCTATAAAAGGATTATTTTAAAGGCTTGAATATGTGCCACACTTACTGCTGCCAGCTGGTGTAATGATAACTATGAACAACAATTGATCAGCTCCCATGACCAAACAAACAACCCCAACATGAAGTGTGATGTATACAAATCCACTTCCAAAGGGGAAATTTGAACTGCGTTGCATGGTGAAATTCATTCAGCATGTGCAAACCTTAATTAAACGATTTCATAATCAATTAAAAAGTAATTTATACCTGAATGATATTATGCTGTAATGAATGGATTCTGTAATATTATCTGTAAGATTATACTTCTGTATATTCTCTATTTCTGTAGAGCTGGACATTTTAATAATGTCTTTATGTTTCACACTGAATGTTTCTTCAATCTTCATGTCTTCACTCTCCTCTTTATTAAACTCAATCTTCATGTCTTCCATCTCTTCTTTAATAAACTCAATCTTCATGTCTTCAGGCTCCTCTTTAATAAATGCCATCTTCAAGAAGAGAATAATTAACAGAGTTAAAAATCTTCAATGACCTGTTGGACAAAAAAACACTCAAAACTAACACTCAAAACTTCATATTTAGATATTTATGATCTACATTTAGTATTTAATGAATTATAGATTATATTTAAATGATTACACTGATGAAAACATGATTAGTTAGTTTGTTAGCGTTTGTTGTTCTCGTTCATGTTCACTGTTTAAGCAGCACGTGTCGTGATTCACTGAATCATTTCTCAAAGTGTTTGATTCAATTGACTCGGAGCTGAAAAGTTCAGTTTCTCCATCATGACTCGCCACAGACTGAACTCGTGTTCATGAAAAACTGATTTATTTAATATATATATATATATATATATATATATATATATATATATATATATATATATATATATATATTTTATATATATATATATATTATATATATATAGAGAGAGAGAGAGAGAGAAATGAGACGCAGGTTTACTGTTTCTCATCAGTGGATATGAGTTTTACTCACACAAATATCCTTCATTACAGTTAGATAAAGAATCACAATGTTACATTAGATAGTAAATAAACTATTTTAACATCGCTGGTAAAACTATTAAAACTACAAAATGTTTCTATCGATTGAAACAGCATAAATTCTTAAAACAAACCTTTATTCAGCAGAATCACAACAGATGCAGGAGCGCGGCGCATTGTTATGACGTCATGTCATCACTCCAAAATAAAAGTCATGCATTGTCTACAATCACAGAAGTGCATTGAAATCCAAGTATTTTAGGAGATATTTTTTGTATAATAAAATTAAACAGTGACAAATATGGTACAAACTATGTTTGATAATAATAATAATTATATATAATTAATTATTACCACTATTTACACTGACACTAATAATTCTTAATTTCTGATAGAAATGCAAAATCAATCTGTAGTTATTAATAGAACAACGAGACACAAACCTTTACACTCAGTCGTGTTTGGCCCCATTTATTTTTGATCACAGTGCATACACATACAAACTTTTAGTCCAAAAGTGCGCACATTTGTAGAAATACACGTTTACCTCAGATTTCATTAGATAGAATATAAGCCGGGCATACACAGGGTTTCATAATTACCCTGGTCAGAAAATGTTGTTTGTTTGGGGGGTACGGAGGCATGCTTCCCTAGAAAATTCAGATTTCCCTGGTGTACATATGTGCATTTTTAATTTTAAAGGGGTGGTTCAGTGGGTTTTTTTCTAGCTTGATTGTGTTTTGGGGCACAGTTTAACATGTCTTAATGCTTTGGGTTTTTTTTTTTTTTAAAAAAGCAGTTTTTCCATATATTTTACCTTTATTCTTCACCTCTGTTTCCAATGTCATATGAACGGCTCGATTGACTTCCTGCTTCTATGAAACCACTCCCTCCGAAATATGCAAATGTGCTCAGATTGGGTAGCTGGACCAGTGTATCGTGATTCGCTGAAGCGTCCGGAAACACCACACCCCTAACCATTAGTTTTTACGTGCTTCAGAGGAAATGTAAATAATGGCGTCTATATTGCTGTATCAAATTCAGCCCGAATCAGATCCAGATGAAGAGGGTCAAGCAGAACCCCTGAAATTGCGGCTTTTAAAGGATGTTTATGAATGGTATTTCATTTTGTATTTGTATCAAAGTGTTTAGATATGCTGTCACTGCTGTTTGTTAGCTTTCAATATACAGTTTTATCCTGATTAAAGCTTTACTGTAGCCAAATACATGACTGAGTAGTAGCATTTTTGTAAAGGCAGCGTTTAATTTATAGCATGAACAACTGTTTGTCTATGAACATAGAAGTTTGTTGGTGTTTGTAGAATTTAGCTAACTGGCTAGCTAAGCAAAAACATGTTGGTCTTTGTTTACGTCCTTGATGCAACCAAACATAGCAACAGAACTATACGTTTAAAAGACATGTGCAAACAATAAAATGTACTTACAGTTTGGGCCAATAAACAGCAGCTTCTGCTTTTAAAGTGGGAACTGCTCCATCTTTCAGTAAAAGCTTTTGTGCAAATCCAGCATTGAACTGGTGTAGATTCTGGAAGCTTCTTCAGCGCCGCATCCAGTGTAGAAAATATCACAGATTGTAATAGATTCTATATCTTTTGTCGCGCTGCTCGCGTCTGGTGTGCACAACTCTTCTGCTTCCATATGCTGCACCACATGGCTTCGCCCACTTTGTTGCATGTTCGCAGGGGCGTGTTTTGAAGGATTTATGATGTCACCAACCCAGGAAGAAGCTTGTTGTAGTCCAAACCAGTCATTTTTGTAGGCATTAAACTAACTTTGAATCACTAGGCCATAATTGGAGTATAAATGAATTGGAGTATAAATGAACACAATCCCAGGCCCAGTTTAATCATGCTTAAAAACAAGAGCCATAAACTCCCCCACAGAGGAATTTACTTGTTGATCAGGTTGACCCTAAGAGGTGTAACTTCTCCCAGACTTTAAATAGTAACACACAGCTCCCCCCTTCCTCTCTCTTGCCTCCTCCGGCCAACACTCCACATCTGCTGGGTGCTTCCCGGCCAAGCCTCAACCTGCACCCCATGTGCTTACCTAGAAGAGAGAAAGAACTCTTCCCTACTACAAGAGTCACACTAACCATGTAAGTTTGTCATAGTTTCTTCATTCAACACAAGAGAAATCCATGACTTACAAGTGAACGCTGACACTATCAGCTGCCACTGCTCAGAGAGGGCATTTTAAAACTTTCCAGTAAATCTTCCTACACTTGAATGAATGAATGCATTTATGAACTGTTTTAAACTATTTTAAGGAGTTACTATGACTTGTGTGTCCAAGCTCTTTCCAGGTCCTCTAATAAATTTTCTGCCAAGCTAATGCCCAAGTGAGAGTACCAGCTGAAGTAAAAAACAAAACAGGGCCAATAAATTTCATTGTGTATATTTAAAAGTGTACATTTTAAGGTTGAAATCGGCTTGTTTTTCAGAGATTCTAGCACGCAGTAGGGGCGTGTCATTGTCTGTGTGTATTTCCATACTGGATAAGCCGGCTTTTGTTTCTTTTGTTATTGCCCCCGCCCTCCAAGAGAAGCGTATGCAGCTTATTATGCAGCGCTCTGGCCGGCTCTAGCTGATATCAAAATTCAATGAAGAACCGTGGCGGTTACACCGAAAATGTTTTGAAGTACTTCTTTGTCAAGCCGGATGCTTATGAACAAGCGCTCACTGATTCTGAAGACGATCTGAGCGACGATGAAAGCGGCATAATAAGACATTATCTCTCTGGAGTCGGGTAACGTGCGTTTTGCAGGATTTTTTTCACATTGCAACAAAACAGACTTAAAATACTCAATTTTTTGTCATAGAGACAAGTAATATCAATAGAATGTCTTCTTTTATTTGTGTACACTCAGAGTAAAAACAAAATGTTGTGCTTTTTGCAAAATAAAGAAAACTAACATGATGCGTGATCTCTCGTCTCCCTCTGAAAAAAAGAGGGAAAATTAGACTTATGTGTAAAGAAACGTTGAAATGTCAGGTTTTAAATCGTGTAAGTCAAATCGAAAACAAACATTCTGTGTTTATATCATCTGTATGAAAAGAGACGCATGTCAGATGTCCGTGATTCAGCTCATTATCCGCTAATGCGGCCACGCCCATGGAGCCAGCGCTATTCAGAGGCAAATTCAGAGGCAATACATGCATACATCGTCTCATTTGTGTATTTATTGTCTTTAAAAGTGTTTATCTGGATGTTAAAGCCATGGTTAGTGACCTCTGGAAGACATGCCGTTAGTTCCTGGTTCCTATTCTTCTTTAGATGAATTTGTGGACTAAATGTGCACAAAGCGCCCTCCGGCTGCAAGTATGAATTGAAAACACAGTATCCAGCGGTCACAGTGATGACAATAAATACTGAATAAACACCAAATATGCATGCTTTTAAGCTAAAAGCCTATATGAAATGCCACAGAGGTAACATAATTGTTCAGATACTTTGCATCACAGAAATACATTAGGCTATATTTTAAAGTATATAATACCATTATTTTAAATTGTAATAATATTTCACAGTATTGCTGTTTTTTCTGTATGTTTGATATACATCATGATGCGCTTGAGACATGATCATAGAGGGGTTTTTCACAGCCTACCTACCAAGTCATTTCAGGTCATTATTATGCGATTCTTTTGTCTTCTCAGGTGAGAATGACCCATTATTCATGATGATTCATGCCTCCACGCATACTGTGTTTCTTGACAAAAAGTGTCTTACAAAAACTAAATCAATATATTGCTTTATATGAAAGAGTAGGCAGCATAATTTATTAACATTAAAAATGATGGCCAGATTTTAAAGGAGTGTCTTGCAACATGTCATCTCTAAATCATTTTCAGCCTCTAAATCATTTTTATAAGTCAAAAAAGATAAATTACTGACATTTACAATGCACATTATCCTTTATTATTAATAGTATGCAGTCCATGCAGCTTTACAGGGGGTATGGCTTATCTAAATGAGATGTAAATGAGCCCTATTGTCACTCCCAGCAGGTGAGAACAGGCAAGAACTACACAAACTTTAGAGGCCATTTTCTCCCTTTTGAGCTTTTTTGAGTGCCTACCTTCAAATGGCCACATCTTCTCCAAATATTATCAGATTTCCATGTGTTACACATCGTTGGAAAGCTTGGAGACTACACTTTCAGAATCTGTGAATAACTCAAAATGCCCCAGAACCGACTTGTGTCCCTACTTTCCGTGACTGGTCACATATCTCCTTTTCTCTATCTTGTGTGTGTGATATTACGTGCATGCTGGTATACGTGTGCTCCTAGTTCGTTCTTTGTCCAACGTATTGCTTGTGGCATTTGGTGCAGTACAACAGGTAAACACAGTAACAGGTTTCATGTGACAGGGACCTAGGTAGTTGGAACACTTTTCTGGAAAACCTACTGACGACTAACTGAGCAGGAGTGTAGTATTTATATTGACCACTTCGACCTTTAGGAGGTGATTTATAATTTTTACTTTGTGCTAATTTATCCAGTAAATTAGTGTTCATCCTGTAGGCTGCTATTTGTTTGTGTTCTGTCAGATAATTGGTGGGCTCAATGAATATTTGTAAATTGGTTTAAAGTTTGCTCTGGAGCGAAAAGTGTGCCTACCAGAGGTATGATCTTCTGAGCCACATTTGCTTCTGGAATGACCCATGGTTTGTCAAATGTTTTGAGTATCCTCCCTTTGTTTTAGGGCTGTAAAGAGAATTTTAACAGCTGAATAAAAAGAGAATTGTTGTGTGCAAATTCTCTGAAATCTGAGTAATTTTGATTTTATGATCCCCTTAAATGTGTGTTTGGGGTGTAAGCTCTCTTTGTGTAGTAATGAATGTGTCTGTTTCCTTGAAATACACTTTAAAATCAAGGAAGCCAGTTTTCAAAAATTCAGGGCCCTTTTATGAAACCACATCCAAAAAATGGACCTCTGGGGTCAAATGTTTATTTAATTTTGATGGACTTCTGATGATTGTTCAAATGGTCGGTTAATGTGACAAAATCTTCCCTGGAGTGCGTTCAGACGCTCCAAATATTTTCGAGGAACCTGTAGAATGCATATGGTTTTTAGGAGCTGAGGTCAAAGCTGTTTCTTCTCAGTCTGACATAAATATATTTGCATAAGAGGGGGCGAATATTTTTTTATTTGTAAATAAAATTAAGAGTCAAATTCAAAGTCATTCCTCGTTACATTTAATCTCCAATAATTTAAGTAAATATGTATCTGGGGTCTGGGTATTTTTTCATAAGCTTATCAACAGCTTTAGGCCCACCTCAGTCTCTATAATTGTGTATAAACTATCTATATCTATGGTGAAGAGGTATGAATTATTGTGTATTTTTATTTTGATATAAAATCATATGTATCTTTTAAATAGCTAGGGTGGCGTATGGGGTTCAGGAAATATTATATATATATCCGGCCATGTGATATGTTTCACTGTTAAAATCTGAGATTATGGTTCTTCCTGAGGGAATTTCTAAAGGAAGGCTCTACTTTTCTGGTTCTTGATGATTTTATTTACTACCTAAAATTCATATAGGCCTAGGGAGGCTATCTCCTAATAAATATTATTTTTATTATTAATTATAGTTAGTGGGTATATAGGTTCCTCTAGAGCGCAGTAGTGTTCTTCTACCGCCAGCTTTCTATTTCCTTCCCAAATATATTGTTCTTTATCCATAATGACAGTGGCGTTCCCTTTGTCAGCAGGCTTTATAATGATGTCCTTGTTTCTCTCATCTCTCGTGAGGTTGTCTGTTTTTCTGAGGCCCCAATGTGAGTGTGCATAATTATCTGCCCTTACTAATTGTGTGATTTGTCAGATAAATTTGTGAAAGGGACTTTTGTTTTTTGATCTATTTCCCCTCAAAATAAGTTCCCAGCTTGATGCAACAGTGATAGTCCCATAAATCTTTGAGCAACTGAATTTTCTGAGTTTTGATCCTTTTTGGAGTCGATTGGCCCCAGAGTAGCACCGTACACTGTTTGTGTGATAGCTGGATAAATTTGTTGAGATTTACAATAAGTTTGCTCTGCTCTTTAACAGAAGTTAGTAGTATAAATGCAATCTTCAGTGGTGAAGAATTGCTTTACTGTGGGTGGTTTCCATTGCACTCCATCACTCTCGACCAGGAAATGTTCTGCTGGGAGTGGAGGAATATGACTTGTGTTTTTCATGATGAGACTGTTCAAATGGTCGATCATCACTTGCTCATATAGTGGGATTGTTTGAGCAAAGTTTATTAAATGGAAGAACACCTCCATATTGGGCAGTCTCCAATCAGCAACATTGCAAACCCTTTGTAGCTTGGTTATGGCCGCTATTCTGAATCTCTGTTGGCGGTTGTTAGAGCCAGAAAAAATCGTCTTATCCTTTGGCTTTAACATAATTGTTGCCTTTTCGATCAGTTTAGCTGCATGTTGTAGTTTAGCTCCTGGAAAACTATCAATTTGTAGCTTTGGACAATTGTCCACTGGCAACCTGGCCATGTTGGAGTTCCCAATTACGATGAATTTCTTTTTCAGGGTCAGGTTCCAGTCTGCTAATTTGTTACCAGTGTTTTCATGTCTGGTCGGGTCTGCCACTGTGTCATTTTGTGCTGTATGCTGCTCATTATGGCGTTGTTTTTCCCCGATGTTCGTTTGGTCAGGCGATGCTATCACTGGAGAGCTTTCTAAGATTTCTAAATGTTTCATTTTTCTGGCATGCTTTATATGCTGAATTGCTCAAACTGTTGTCCCTGTGTTTGTGGAGAGTGGGCCTCCTCCTCACAATTGAGGTCGTGGTGCTTGACCTGCTGAGGTTTCTTCAGGGAGAGCAATTTGCACCCTACAAAGTCGAGTTGTTGTTTGTATTTTTGGGGAGGGAGATGTATGGGTCGAAGTATCTCTTTTGGGATTATCTTGTTCCTCGTCATCAAAAGACCAATCTCCTCGGTGCTGTGGCTGATTAACCGTGTCACCCAGTGTTAAGTGCTTCGATGTGCTGTATGTTCTTTTTGGTACGTACAGAAATTTGAGGAGGAATGAGTGAGGTAGGACCCCGGTATCATGTTGGGGAAGAGGCTGCGACTTGTGCGTATGTTTGACGGTGAATAAAAAATTAACATAAAACAAGCTTACATACCTGAAGTCTTGTGCAGTAACCACCCACTGCAGATATTGGCCAGTTTTGGGAATGAATCAATAAGCATCTCTATTAGCTTGGAGAAAGTTTTTTATAAACTAATATACAATAAAACAAAAACAGGGGGTGGATATTTTAATCATACCTGTGAATGGGTGACATTTTCAGGTATGCTTAAAGAACGTCTTCCAAGTCCAGTCATTGTTAGACAGAGTTCTGCCTCTCCTTTTTGTGTTACATCAAAGTTTGTCGAGCAAGTAAAATGCATCAAAACATTTTTTTCACAACGCTTGTATGGAGCAAAGCGCACTTCCCCCCTAAGCTCCTTTCTAAAAAAATCCAGGAAGTTACCTAAAACATTTTCTTGTTATTCTATGGGCAATTTACTAGGTTACACTGTTTAGACAGACGGTAATATCATCAAGTTCTCGTTTGCATTGGTCTGCACTTGTCTTTTGTCAGCTGAACATGTTCAGTGTCTTGTTCTGGAATATATGAGAAATGGCATAATCTAATATGGTGATTGCATTGGTCTGCATTGGTCAGCGGCTTGTCTGTGTGGCGTAAATTGGCCTTTGAACAACAGTTTCACTGATTCTCACACCGAGCCATTTGTTGTTGCACAGACTGTCAGTTGGACTGTGGTCTTCTCTCTTGTTGGGTCCTGTCTCTCTGCTGTCCCTGTGGCCCTGCAGTATCCTGACTAACTAGCCTTGAGCTGGTCAGCACTGACACCAGGCTTTATGCTGTCGAAATTATTGCCTTTACCAAATACCCACACTTGTGGCAACTTGAGAGCTTGCGCACGTGACAGGAAGTAAGTGTGCAAGACCCCAATGTCCCCATGTCTTAAAAATGCCCAAGTGGAAGTGCCCTAAACGCCCTAAGTGTATCCCATCATGCAATATGTTCGGGAACTCCCATGCCCTGAAATCACGAGATGTCAAAGAACACATACGAATGTAAGTGTAACACGGTTAGTAGATGTGGGAAGAAGGAGGCGGAACCCGGCGAACATTCAACAAAACTTTAATCCAAAATAAACAAAGAACAAAACGAAAGTAATGCCGGCAGACCCTCGCGGACGTCTGCCGGCCACACAAACATAATAAAACATAAAACAAAGTCCAGGCCTGGTCCTCTCTCGTCCGTCACGGTCGTCGCTCCTCCTTTTATGCTCCCGGAGCTCGTTATCACTCGTGCCACCGGCCTCGCGCCGTTCCCTCACGGCTCTCGCCCGCCCTGGTCGCCACATACCCCCATCGCCCCTCGCAGGCCGGGGGGTACTCCCGAGACTGCGCTCTACTCCCCCCCGGGGCCTGTCTCGGCGGCCGCAGCACCTGGGGGTAAGGACAGACGAGACGAGAGAAAGGAGACGGAAGCAAGGGGAGCGACAGGACGAGAGAGGGGAGAGAGGAAAAAGAGAAAAAAAAAATCTTGGTCCGGTTCCCCGACACACTGCCGCTCGGTCCTCAGCCTGCCAAGAGGCGCTTCTTCGCGGTGCCATGCGGTGGCACTGGACGCTCGGTGGACGGCCCGATCCTCGACCGCCTCCTGGCGGCCGGCGATGGCTCCTCCGGCTGAGGGCAGCCGGCAGCGAGTCCCCCGTCCCCTGCTCATCCCCTTCATGGCGGACGGCAGCAGGCTCCGGCCCACGGCGGAGACTCCCTCCTGGATGGCAGCCACCCCACCTCGTCCCAGGAGCACGGCATCCGGCATCCGGGTCTCCGTCCCACCTTTCACAAGGCTCCAGCACCACCGCCTCGGGCAGCCTCTCGCGGTCTTCACTCCCGCGCTGCCCGAACTCCGCAGCACCGCGAGCCCCCTCAGCAGCGAGGGCTCTCCGATGTCCCTCCTTCCTCCCGGGTTTCGGCACCAATGTAACACGGTTAGTAGATGTGGGAAGAAGGAGGCGGGAACCGGCGAACATTCAACAAAACTTTAATCCAAAATAAACAAAGAACAAAACGAAAGTAATGCCGGCAGACCCTCGCGGACGTCTGCCGGCCACACAAACATAATAAAACATAAAACAAAGTCCAGGCCTGGTCCTCTCTCGTCCGTCACTGTCGTCGCTCCTCCTTTTATGCTCCCGGAGCTCCTCCGTGAGAGACTCAAGGCCGGTGCGCCTCCCAGGTGATGCTCGTTATCACTCGCGCCACCGGCCTTGCGCCGTTCCCTCACGGCTCTCGCCCGCCCTGGTCGCCACAGTAAGTTAAATTAATTATGTATTACAATTTGGTAGTAAAATATAAAGTGTTGCACATTTTATTGATGCAAAGATGAGTAGGCTATGTGCATTTTGTACGTCATTTGCAACTGCTTTTTATCACTTAAAGAAGCAAAAGAGAAGCTCGTTTGAAAACCTTCTGAATCACATTGCCATCGAGCTTCTGGCCTTCATGGAATGTAGGAGATACAAATTTGTTGCCACAAGGCAAGAGGATTTCCAGACTGACAGACAAAATAACACAAGAGTAAAATTTTGATAATGTTTTATAAAATTTGATTAAACACTTGAGGCTAAATAACAGTTTTAACATGAGATCAAGCTGGGCATTTTCAAAACTTAACTAACCTTAAAAAGTTGTACACACCTGCATATGCATGATTACAAACCAACTTACCCCACACCACATGGAATTTTCCCTTTGAATGCCTCATGCATTTTATTCATGACTGTTCTGTAGTCCCACGTTTTATCAAACTCAAAAGCACTTATTATGTGGCCCTTTTCATACAACTTCTGCTTCGTCCTCTGCTTGACCACATTGTTTTCTTTGGGGTGTGTCAGAAGAATTATCTTTATTATAAACCCTATGATACGGTGGTTTTGGCCTGAAAAAAAAAAAAAAGAGAAATAAATTGTTAAATGTCATAAAAATGCTATCAGTTGCTGTAACCCCTACTCTTGTCTGGCAGAAAATGTCAAGACACAAAGAAGAGGATGCTGTTGGTAATTGTGTAACTAAGAGATTTTATGTGCACACGTGCGGGCACACACACACAGGTGATGTGATTTTCTCTTGATGATAACTAGCTCAATGTAAGTGCTAGGGAAAATAATCAAATTTAATACCCTTTTATGTGGAAAATAAAATGCACCATTTTAACTTTTAACCCACATTGTCTAAATGAAATGTTAAATATTTTAGTACTGTAAATATTTACATTATTGTGGTTGCACCATATTACAGTTCATGGTAACCATAAGTTAACCATGATTTTGCAACAGTAATCATAGTTTAACCGTGGAATTTATAGTAAAACTGTGGTAATGCGAATTCTAATCTTCCAAAACTAATCGTGACTACACGATAAAACTATAACTATAATGAAGTTCATTTTCGTCAAGTTGCATCTTTCTGCCATAAAAAATAACAACAACAAAAAAACAAAAACAATATAGGCTATGAAAAACATAAATATGCGGTACATACCTCTTTCCTTTGGAGTTGGCGTCTGGTTCTCTGATCCCGGTGTGCTCGGTGAAGTCACGTGCTGTGTGAGGTTTGTGTTCCTAGCGTCCACATTATGCGTGGGTCGAAACAATGCCCCAATTTCTGAATCAATCTGAGTCTGACTGGTCGAAGGACTCGAATCTACGGAATTAGCGATCGTATTGATCAAGACTGGAGAACAAAGAAGATTTTGCAAAATATTTACAGCCTCGGCAGCAGCCTTACTATCTGCCATGACCGCATGCTAGATTCCAATAAACCGCGCTTCAATTTCCAAATTAACTAAGCTTCCGGTTGCAATGAAATGACTTCCGGACACACTAAAATGTTTTTGTTCTCTCACACGTGAGAATGTTTGCAGGTGCAGGCACAACAGTACTTGGGCAGTTACAGGGTATATGCAAGGACTTTCTGTAACCGCACGTGTTTCATATATGTGCCCAAATATATGTTAGTCGGCGCAAGTGTACGTGCAAGTGTTTCACATGTATGCGCAAGTATTTCACATGAACGTGCAAGTGTTTCACATGTATGCGCAAGTATTTCACATGAACGTGCAAGTGTTTCAAATGTATGCGCAAGTATTTCACATGAACGTGCAAGTGTTTCACATGTATGCGCAAGTATTTCACATGAACGTGCAAGTATTTCACATGTATGCACAAGTATTTCACATGAACGTGCAAGTATTTCACATGAACGTGCAAGTATTTCACATGTATGCGCAAGTATTTCACATGAACGTGCAAGTGTTTCACATGTATGCACAAGTATTTCACATGAACGTGCAAGTATTTCACATGAACGTGCAAGTATTTCACATGTATGCGCAAGTATTTCACATGAACGTGCAAGTGTTTCACATGTATGCGCAAGTATTTCACATGAACGTGCAAGTGTTTCACATGTATGCACAAGTATTTCACATGAACGTGCAAGTATTTCACATGAACGTGCAAGTATTTCACATGTATGCGCAAGTATTTCACATGAACGTGCAAGTGTTTCACATGTATGCACAAGTGTTTCACATGTATGCACAAGTGTTTCACATGTATGCACAAGTGTTTCACATGTATGCACAAGTGTTTCACATGTATGCACAAGTGTTTCACATCTATGCACAAGTGTTTCACATGAACGTGCAAGTGTTTCACATGTATGCACAAGTGTTTCACATGTATGCACAAGTGTTTCACATGTATGCACAAGTGTTTCACATGTATGCACAAGTGTTTCACATCTATGCACAAGTGTTTCACATGAACGTGCAAGTGTTTCACATGTATGCACAAGTGTTTCACATGTATGCACAAGTGTTTCACATGTATGCACAAGTGTTTCACATCTATGCACAAGTGTTTCACATGAACGTGCAAGTGTTTCACATGTATGCACAAGTGTTTCACATGTATGCACAAGTGTTTCACATGTATGCACAAGTGTTTCACATGAACGTGCAAGTGTTTCACATGTATGCACAAGTATTTCACATGAACGTGCAAGTATTTCACATGTATGCGCAAGTATTTCACATGAACGTGCAAGTGTTTCACATGTATGCACAAGTATTTCACATGTATGCGCAAGTATTTCACATGAACGTGCAAGTGTTTCACATGTATGCACAAGTGTTTCACATGTATGCGCAAGTATTTCACATGAACGTGCAAGTGTTTCACATGTATGCACAAGTATTTCACATGTATGCACAAGTGTTTCACATGAACGTGCAAGTGTTTCACATGTATGCACAAGTGTTTCACATGTATGCACAAGTGTTTCACATGTATGCACAAGTGTTTCACATGAACGTGCAAGTGTTTCACATGTATGCACAAGTGTTTCACATGTATGCACAAGTGTTTCACATGAACGTGCAAGTGTTTCACATGAACGTGCAAGTGTTTCACATGTATGCACAAGTGTTTCACATGTATGCGCAAGTATTTCACATGAACGTGCAAGTGTTTCACATGTATGCACAAGTATTTCACATGTATGCACAAGTGTTTCACATGAACGTGCAAGTGTTTCACATGTATGCACAAGTGTTTCACATGTATGCACAAGTGTTTCACATGTATGCACAAGTGTTTCACATGAACGTGCAAGTGTTTCACATGTATGCACAAGTGTTTCACATGTATGCACAAGTGTTTCACATGAACGTGCAAGTGTTTCACATGAACGTGCAAGTGTTTCACATGTATGCACAAGTGTTTCACATGAACGTGCAAGTGTTTCACATGAACGTGCAAGTGTTTCACATGTATGTACAAGTGTTTCACATGAACGTGCAAGTGTTTCACATGTATGTACAAGTGTTTCACATGAACGTGCAAGTGTTTCACATGAACGTGCAAGTGTTTCACATGTATGTACAAGTGTTTCACATGAACGTGCAAGTATTTCACATGTATGCACAAGTGTTTCACATGTATGCGCAAGTGTTTCACATGAACGTGCAAGTGTTTCACATGTATGCACAAGTATTTCACATGTATGCACAAGTGTTTCACATGAACGTGCAAGTGTTTCACATGTATGCACAAGTATTTCACATGTATGCACAAGTGTTTCACATGAACGTGCAAGTGTTTCACATGTATGCACAAGTATTTCACATGTATGCACAAGTGTTTCACATGAACGTGCAAGTGTTTCACATGTATGCACAAGTGTTTCACATGTATGCACAAGTGTTTCACATGTATGCACAAGTGTTTCACATGAACGTGCAAGTGTTTCACATGTATGCACAAGTGTTTCACATGTATGCACAAGTGTTTCACATGAACGTGCAAGTGTTTCACATGTATGCACAAGTATTTCACATGTATGCACAAGTGTTTCACATGAACGTGCAAGTGTTTCACATGTATGCACAAGTATTTCACATGTATGCACAAGTGTTTCACATGAACGTGCAAGTGTTTCACATGTATGCACAAGTATTTCACATGTATGCACAAGTGTTTCACATGAACGTGCAAGTGTTTCACATGTATGCACAAGTATTTCACATGTATGCACAAGTGTTTCACATGAACGTGCAAGTGTTTCACATGTATGCACAAGTGTTTCACATGTATGCGCAAGTATTTCACATGTATGCACAAGTATTTCACATGTATGCACAAGTGTTTCACATGAACGTGCAAGTGTTTCACATGTATGCACAAGTATTTCACATGTATGCACAAGTGTTTCACATGAACGTGCAAGTGTTTCACATGTATGCGCAAGTGTTTCACATGAACGTGCAAGTGTTTCACATGTATGCACAAGTGTTTCACATGAACGTGCAAGTATTTCACATGTATGCACAAGTGTTTCACATGTATGCGCAAGTGTTTCACATGAACGTGCAAGTGTTTCACATGTATGCACAAGTATTTCACATGTATGCACAAGTGTTTCACATGAACGTGCAAGTGTTTCACATGTATGCACAAGTGTTTCACATGTATGCGCAAGTATTTCACATGAACGTGCAAGTGTTTCACATGTATGCACAAGTATTTCACATGTATGCACAAGTGTTTCACATGAACGTGCAAGTGTTTCACATGTATGCACAAGTGTTTCACATGTATGCACAAGTGTTTCACATGTATGCACAAGTGTTTCACATGAACGTGCAAGTGTTTCACATGTATGCACAAGTGTTTCACATGTATGCACAAGTGTTTCACATGAACGTGCAAGTGTTTCACATGAACGTGCAAGTGTTTCACATGTATGTACAAGTGTTTCACATGAACGTGCAAGTGTTTCACATGTATGTACAAGTGTTTCACATGAACGTGCAAGTGTTTCACATGAACGTGCAAGTGTTTCACATGAACGTGCAAGTGTTTCACATGTATGTACAAGTGTTTCACATGAACGTGCAAGTATTTCACATGTATGCACAAGTGTTTCACATGTATGCGCAAGTGTTTCACATGAACGTGCAAGTGTTTCACATGTATGCACAAGTATTTCACATGTATGCACAAGTGTTTCACATGAACGTGCAAGTGTTTCACATGTATGCACAAGTATTTCACATGTATGCACAAGTGTTTCACATGAACGTGCAAGTGTTTCACATGTATGCACAAGTATTTCACATGTATGCACAAGTGTTTCACATGAACGTGCAAGTGTTTCACATGTATGCACAAGTGTTTCACATGTATGCACAAGTGTTTCACATGTATGCACAAGTGTTTCACATGAACGTGCAAGTGTTTCACATGTATGCACAAGTGTTTCACATGTATGCACAAGTGTTTCACATGAACGTGCAAGTGTTTCACATGTATGCACAAGTATTTCACATGTATGCACAAGTGTTTCACATGAACGTGCAAGTGTTTCACATGTATGCACAAGTATTTCACATGTATGCACAAGTGTTTCACATGAACGTGCAAGTGTTTCACATGTATGCACAAGTATTTCACATGTATGCACAAGTGTTTCACATGAACGTGCAAGTGTTTCACATGTATGCACAAGTATTTCACATGTATGCACAAGTGTTTCACATGAACGTGCAAGTGTTTCACATGTATGCACAAGTGTTTCACATGTATGCGCAAGTGTTTCACATGAACGTGCAAGTGTTTCACATGTATGCACAAGTATTTCACATGTATGCACAAGTATTTCACATGTATGCACAAGTGTTTCACATGAACGTGCAAGTGTTTCACATGTATGCGCAAGTGTTTCACATGAACGTGCAAGTGTTTCACATGTATGCACAAGTGTTTCACATGAACGTGCAAGTATTTCACATGTATGCACAAGTGTTTCACATGTATGCGCAAGTGTTTCACATGAACGTGCAAGTGTTTCACATGTATGCACAAGTATTTCACATGTATGCACAAGTGTTTCACATGAACGTGCAAGTGTTTCACATGTATGCACAAGTATTTCACATGTATGCACAAGTGTTTCACATGAACGTGCAAGTGTTTCACATGTATGCACAAGTATTTCACATGTATGCACAAGTGTTTCACATGAACGTGCAAGTGTTTCACATGTATGCACAAGTGTTTCACATGTATGCACAAGTGTTTCACATGTATGCACAAGTGTTTCACATGTATGCGCAAGTGTTTCACATGAACGTGCAAGTGTTTCACATGTATGCACAAGTGTTTCACATGTATGCGCAAGTGTTTCACATGAACGTGCAAGTGTTTCACATGTATGCACAAGTATTTCACATGTATGCACAAGTGTTTCACATGAACGTGCAAGTGTTTCACATGTATGCACAAGTATTTCACATGTATGCACAAGTGTTTCACATGAACGTGCAAGTGTTTCACATGTATGCACAAGTATTTCACATGTATGCACAAGTGTTTCACATGTATGCGCAAGTGTTTCACATGAACGTGCAAGTTTTTCACATGTATGCACAAGTATTTCACATGAACGTGCAAGTGTTTCACATGTATGCACAAGTATTTCACATGTATGCGCAAATGTTTCACATGTATGCGCAAGTGTTTCACATGAATGTGCAAGTGTTTCACATGTATGCACAAGTATTTCACATGAACGTGCAAGTGTTTCACATGTATGCGCAAGTATTTCACATGAACGTGCAAGTGTTTCACATGTATGCGCAAGTATTTCACATGAACGTGCAAGTGTTTCACATGTATGCGCAAGTATTTCACATGAACGTGCAAGTGTTTCACATGTATGCACAAGTATTTCACATGTATGCGCAAATGTTTCACATGTATGCGCAAGTATTTCACATGAACGTGCAAGTATTTCACATGTATGCACAAGTATTTCACATGTATGCACAAGTGTTTCACATGTATGCACAAGTATTTCACATGAACGTGCAAGTGTTTCACATGTATGCACAAGTATTTCACATGTATGCGCAAATGTTTCACATGTATGCGCAAGTGTTTCACATGAATGTGCAAGTGTTTCACATGTATGCACAAGTATTTCACATGAACGTGCAAGTGTTTCACATGTATGCGCAAGTATTTCACATGAACGTGCAAGTGTTTCACATGTATGCGCAAGTATTTCACATGAACGTGCAAGTGTTTCACATGTATGCGCAAGTATTTCACATGAACGTGCAAGTGTTTCACATGTATGCACAAGTATTTCACATGAACGTGCAAGTGTTTCACATGTATGCACAAGTATTTCACATGAACGTGCAAGTGTTTCACATGTATGCGCAAGTATTTCACATGTATGCGCAAGTGTTTCACATGAACGTGCAAGTGTTTCAATGTGTTTAGTCCCATTCGGCCTCCCATACAAAACCACAGCAAATGTCTTTATCTTATGTGTATGGTGATTTTGTCAGACAACGTCTATTTGTACATTTGTGGAACATTGTGATTCACACTATACGTAGTGAACTCTCTGTTTCAATGAATTTTCTTCTGTTTATTTTGTTGTTGTTGTTCTCTGCTGTACAAATTTTGTTTATACACCTTCACTCAAACGGAAACCTCAGACATTAATGCCGTGTCTTTCTCATACGCGGTCAAAATAAAGAATCCTTTTTTTAGATGTCTGGGTGTGTTTGAGGTTTTTTAAAGTCAACACATTTTCACGGCCACATATACATTGAAGTCACTGGGTGTAGCAACATGTATGTCATGTGACATATTACCTGTCCAATCTCTTATAGGGACGAAGAGAATAACATAATGGAAGTAACAAATGATAAGAAAACAAATAACAAAAGGAAACAAAATGACAACTCAAAATCTATATAACATAAGAGTGTCATTAAACAAAACAAAATTAACAAAAGGGCAGAATAAACAAACACAAAAGAACAGGAAAGCAAAGCTGTCCGTCAAAACTCCCTTTTAAACCCTGGCACCAGACAGGATTGGTAGCGGAAAACATGCCGTCACACAAACTAATGAGGATTGACAGCTTCCTGAACTAATAGCCGCCCCGTGTAGGCGTGCATAAGAAGCTGACAGGAAGAGGGATAGAAAGAGAAAGAAAACACACAGAGGCTCAAACAACTACCGGGACGTAACATCATCTCACATAAACACCTCCCATCAGGATAGATGCCCAGTGGCGGTGGTAACCCCTGCCTTAGGTTGTCCACTGTCTGGCCAAAGAGGATCTTACCCGTCATTGCGAAATCACCTCGTGCACACTGGTACCCGCTCTTTCCCATTCCAGATCTTTGACATTTTTTTTCACCAGAATCAGGTGTTTTCTGGAGCTTAGGGAAGGTGCATTCAAGAGCCACCAGAGCCATTGGACTGCCTAATAGTGTGAAAACAGGGAGACAAGTTAATGACAGCAGTATCTAATCAATGAAATCATTAGACGATGCATTCTCTCAGCAGCAACATATCAGTGCTGAGACTATACTCGGTGAATTTAGTTCTCACAACTGTCTATTCAGTGTTATGGTCTTTTCTATCTCTCTCTCTCTTTATATATTATATATATATATATTTATTTTTTTTATTTTTTTTATTTACTATTCTATTGCATCAAATTCTTTTAACGCGTTAAGCATTTTAAATGTATCACAAACATTAATGCGTTAACTACTATAAATAATGCATTACATGCAACTAACCTTAAACCACACCAAACCCTAATCCTAACCCTCTAGTAAACACATTTAGACACTTAACAATGCTCAGTAGTTACATTTATAATTACAGTGTAACAAACACTTAAACGTATACACTTAAAAGTATAAATAAATAAAGTGTAACTTAATTTCCATTAAAAAAAAAAAACTCAAATACTTTTATGGGCTGAAATACAAGTATTTAAATCAATTCAGTATCTTTCAGGAGATTCGAGCCGCCATGGAAGAGTTCCTGCCTACAAAACTCTCTCAAAGAAATTGGAGCGATGTAGTCATTTGGACATACAGGTCTGTTCTTCATTGTTTGTTCAAAGCATCTGTTCTTTAATACCTCTTTGACAGTTTTTAAAACAGCAATGTTTGTTTTGTACATTTTCTTAGAATTACACCAATGACAACAAAACACAAGGCATTATGGAGAAGAGACAGTGGGACCTGAAACGTGCACTTTCACAGACGCCGCCTCACACGGCTGGATGATTTTGTCCATATTTATCAAATATCCCATAATGCCCTGCTGAAGGAGTTTTCAGACTCTACACGCAAGAGAAAAGTTAGAGTTATAATTTTTCTCCCAAATATTTAATTTATGAATAACTAAATGAGTAATCCTGTTTTCAACAATGTTTCCAATGTTACTATTTGACTTCTGAACTTATGACAATGTATCTTATATTTGTTTATTCCTTCTAAATTGATATTAACAAAAAAAAATAATACTCTGCCTCAGGATGTTGGGCCTCTGCAAAATCAACATCACCTACAAATGCTTCGAGACAGGAACCTTGGTCCATGCTGGCATGGGAAGAAACTGCCTCCATGTAGACTATAGAGCAAAGCAAGTCCCCAAAGGCAGTGCCATTACTTCAGTTCTGCTCCCCAACACTGGCTCAGCAGTGATGAGATAGATTTAGCATCTCACCTTCTTGCAAGGGAGTACAATGACATTGATGGGTTTCAGTCATCTCTTTTATTTAGTGTTTTAGAAAAAGGAGGGATTGTGGGTACTCCAACCAGGCAGTTTGTACAAATTTTACACATGGGGAAATCACAGGGTGACAGCGAAAAACCTGTTTGCTGCTAATAATGAGGTTAGCATTTATGACAGCCTCTCGATGTTGGATAACAATACTGAACAGGCATTATTGTGGATGTTGAGGCCAAAGGAAGACCAATTTTTTGTCATGTTTCCTTCTGTTCAGCAGCAAACCAACACCAGCAACTGTGGCTTGCTTGCAATTGGATTTGCATATGCCGCAACATTAGACCTGAGAACTGTCAGAGGGTCGAATGAGGGCAGAACTCATCAAGAGTTTCAGAACAGGGAAGATACAATTCAACATAGAGGCAAAACTGTGTAAACCTCAGTTGAGACAAATCACTGTCGGTGTCTATTGTGTGTGTCGGACGGCACACAATAAAGAAATCATGCTGCAGTGTTCATTGTGCCATGGCTGGTATCATCCCACCTGTTTGAGCATACCCTCAAATGCCATTTCTGGTGAAGATGGCTGGCAGTGGCAAAATTGTATTAAAGTATAACTACTCAACCACCAATGATTATTTGGACTGAAAGATTGCAAATGATGAACATAAAATGTAAAAAAGACAAAAAAACAGAAAATGTTCATAGACGAGCAGCATTGCTATGTTTCAGGGTCTCTTTGACCTTTGTTTATAGTTTTGTCATGTTCGTATTTCCTGATTTCTTCCATGTGTTGTTTTTTTTTCTAATTAGCCCATTTTCGTTTAATCCCTTGTTCGCTCTCCATTGACAAGTTTTGCTCCTTGTGTACTGTAATGTAGCTTTTTTTTCTAAATCCTCTATTTTTACAAATAAGTTTATTTAAATCCAACAATGGATGTACAAAGTAGACAGAACCGCATCTTTTATCACTGTACACATTCTGTATTGCACCAAAATGCCAGAGTAAAATGATTTTATATGATTTATTGTATGACTTCTTATACTTAATATAAAAATAATGGGCTACTTATAGGCATGTAAGGTTTGATAATGTGGCATAACTCCAAAATGCTGCAGTAAAATTGACTCATGAGGTATGAATACTGTAAGGGACATCCCCTGTAAAAAAAAAAAGACCATTGTTTTTTTTTCTACTTATATGAAATGAGGTGTTTATAGGCCTCTGAAGTCAAATAATGTGGCATATCTCCAAAATGCTGCAGTAAAAAGTTTACCCTAGTGAAAAAAAGTATGCTAAGAACACTTGCAGCCAGACTAATTATTAGTATATTTCAAGTGTGTTAAAGATTAGTCAACTTAAAGTGTGCTATTTTGAAACAACTAATTTTGTACTAAATATATTTTAGTTGTAATTAAGTGGTATTAAAACACAAATTTAAGTATATTTAGTGTACTTTTGTGTGTTAAATTGGAACAACTTCAAGTATACTTTAAGTATATGCCTGTGTAGAGACTAATTACATGCTTGATTAGTGATTGTAATGACTGAGACAAATCATACACAATTATTTGTTATAGTTAACCAATAATTGTTTAAAGCACTCTGTCCCCCATCCCTCGAGAAGTTCTCTGTTTCAAGTTTATTGCACTAAAGAATGTGGTTGCCACATTGAGAAGAGACACAGGAAACGTGCATCTATCCTGCATTATCCCCACAGAAACACAGACTTTCCTACATTAATTTATAGACAGACTGTTCTATAAATTAACATGCATATCCCCAGGAAATGGAATCCATTATTACTGTTGTTGTATTGCATTATGATACATTTAAGGTAACTTCAATTATGCCATGTTTAGTGTCTATGGGTTCATATCGAGAAGATTTAAATGCTTGTGTATGCGGTATGTCCATACCTGAGCAACACATCAGTATTACAAGAATCTTTAATAGTTCTTCTTCAAAAACTCAGCCAGTTAATCTTGCTCGGTTGTAAAAGCCCTGACAGGAGGCATGTTGTCGCCCGAAAATACAACATCTTCATTGGTCCAGTCAACCCTAAGAGGTTGGACTTTGACCAGAGGTTAAAAGCAAGTGCACAATGCCACTCTCTCTCTCTCTTTCCTTACTTCTTGGACGACTGAAGAGACCCCCTTCTTGCTGCAACCCAGCCACGTGCTCATCATCCACCGCAGAAGATACTGGCAACATCTTCGGACCGAAGATTTCTCCTCAGCCAGCAGGTCCGATGCTCCTCAGCCTAAAGGCATCTTGCAAGTATCGTACATTTGAATACTAAACAGTGATTTAGTATTGACTTGTAAAACTTAATTTTGTCAGCAAAGGTGTTTTATTACTGAGGAAACTGATGATTCTTTTCCATATTGTCTTTGACTGTTTCCTATAGCTCTATCAATAGTTCCACTTCCGGTTCAACTCTATCATTGCTCATTCTTACCTACGTATGTGTGTGACCTTCATGTATGTTATGTATTTGTTAGTTTAGTTATGTGTTTTTGAGTTAGTTAATAAAGATTGTGCACAATACATGTTTGGTTCTGACTCCGTCTGCTAATAAATTGCCTCTTAAGTGATTTAGATCCTGACTACCTGCTCTGAGTAGTATGGTACAATAAGATATTGTTATTTTTCCATAATCTGGAAATGAACATTTCTTAGAATTAATAAACAATCAACACTGAGTGTTCACTGGATGAACAGGTTAATTGATTGTGATATTAATCTTAATATAGCTACATCCAGTTAATCCGATTAACTGATTTACATATTCATAATTAATCATAATTAATAATCATAATGAGTTATGAATAATTATTTATATTTCCCCTTTGAGTTAATTCGCTACAATGCATTATAATTAACACAGTTACTGACATGTTGCATTACTGTCGAGTCCAGGCACTGCACAATATTTTGTAATCCTCAACGGCATGTTTATTGCTTGGTAGCTCGATCTGGTTTAGCACCACATAGACCTATGTTACTTAGGATTCCTATTCTATTGCATGTCATGCACAAATCGGTGGGCGGGGCCAAACGCAGGGATGAAGTAAGCGTTGATCTTC
The DNA here is from genome assembly GCF_024489055.1 of Chanodichthys erythropterus. NCBI lineage: Eukaryota > Metazoa > Chordata > Actinopteri > Cypriniformes > Xenocyprididae > Chanodichthys > Chanodichthys erythropterus. The sequence continues at coordinate 67,351,567 of NC_090223.1, read as the reverse complement.
TTCTGCAGAGGCGGTGCTTGCTGCCCTTTGATGTCATAGATCCCCACTTTGTAAATTCTGTCGTTCACTGGGTCTGGTGTCAATTAAAGCTTTTATTGGACTAACAAGGAAGTTTTCAGCTCTAAAACTTACAGGATATTCTTATAGTATGATGACCTCTTATATGTCAAAAGCTCAAGGAAAATTAGATTTCTCAGTTCATCACCTCTTTAATAATTTCCTGTGGTGATAGGATTGATTGAACTCATCCCATAAAAGGTAGTGTTCTCCTTGGATGGAGCTCTAAGAGTTAGTCCAGGAAGATTTGTCTGTAAGGGTACTGTTTAAACGCTCAGCTACCTGACAAATATTAAGGTTATCCCTCTGGTGGGAGGAAGATCCGTGTAGATCCGCTCTGACGGAAATGGGAATATTCCATTTAACAAATGGCTGAATAATTATAATTAAAGAATTATAAAGAGACCCCTTTGGTGTGGCAAATAGAAAAATAAATCAATTGAAATATTATTTAAAATGTCTTAAAGGGTGAATATTACAGCTGTGAATCTTGAGGTAGACAGCGAATCGATTCAATTCACAATTCATAGGTGTTCAATTTGTTCATGAATGATTTTTGCTATTTCAGAACGATTCTCTTCAAGATGATTTACATTAAAATTCGATTCAATTAATTAATTAATTCAATTAATTTCATTAGATTATGCATTTTTATATGCATTCATAGGGTTATTGAAATGCTTCCCCCAACGTGTCTTAGTAAGGGTGCAAATTACACAGCAGCCTTCAGGAGGTCAGAGAGTGGGGGGGAAGAAATATATATATACATTTGTCCATTGTTAAATGGTCATGAAACGCCCCCTGTTTTCCCCTGGTCGTTCATACCTCAAAGCTCAAAATCTCTGTGAAAATGGGCATGTAAAGCTCTGGAAAAGTGGGAGTGTAGAGGGGGGGAAGATTTTCAAGCCTAAATTCAAGTAAAATACTTAAGTACGGTTAAAGTCAGATATTCCAAGACTTTTACTCAAGTTGTCTTAGAATTGGTCACTTTTAACTTGTAACAGAGTCATTTTCGTTGTAAAGTATGTGTACTTTTATTCAAGAATGGTTTTCAGGTACTCTTTACACCTCTGCTCTTTCCACAGTGATGACTTCTAAAACAATTCTCTTTCGAGTGAATCCTCATGTGGACCTTAAGGTCCCCTTTAAATAAGAAACTCTTTCCATGCTGATCACATATAAATGACTTCTCTTCAGTGTGAATATTCATGTGTTCCCTAAGGCTTCGTTCCTGTGTGAAGCCATTCCCGCACAGAGTGCAGGTGTAAACACAGGAACACACCAAGCCAACGGAGGGACGAAATAGTGGCGCCGAAAGCAGACTGCGGGTTTGGCTCACAAAGTTTTGCGGGTTTGTGTCCTGTGACGGTGCGGAAGTCCACGAGCCTTCCAGCATCCGTGCCCATATTTGGAAGAAAAAAAATTAAGTGAAAACTTATAAAAAGGACATCAATTTGTAAACAGGGTGTGAAGTATTCGAGAGAGGAAACAGAATGGACTTACCACTTACCTGGTGAAGCAGCTCCAGCTCTTCCGTGACACGCATCGCAGCATCTGCCATGGCTAAACTGGAGTGAGACCGAGAGGTTTATTGCTAATACTGGCTACGGAGCAAGATCGTGCCGTTTCCCTGCAGAAGAGTGCAGAATAATTCGTACCAGCTCTTCTGAGACGACGCGACTCGCATCTGCCGTGGCGAACGAGTTGAATAAACAAAGCAAAGCCTTACTCCTAACAGTAGCTGCAGACCTGTGCCGTTGTCCTGCAGAAGGCAGGAAAATCCATACCAGCGAGTCCAGGTATTCCATCTCCATGCACGTCCTCTGAAAACTCTCCAAACTCTCTCGAAGGCCTCACCACAAAGAACAACCCGCACACACACACTCACCACAACAATACGCACACACACATAATATACAAAGTCACGCATTCACATCTTTACTTTCGTTATTTCGCCTATTGGCATATTGTGTTTTTTTGAACTTGGGAACTGTTGAGTTTATTTAATCAATTATTTGCCTCGCTCCTTTTGTGGTTATGTTTTTTTTCCTTTCTCTTCTTAGTTTTTTATTTATTTTTTGTGTGACTCATTTTGGAGTTATAATGTGGAGAAAAACTGGACACCTGAAACTGTGAAACTGCCGTTACTACTACCCAGGACGTGAATATATGGAATTGTTTTTTTTTCTTGCTGTTATTATTTTGGTTGAATGTGATATCTGTGGTATAATTGCATTGCAATCTCTTTATTGTTTGACTAAAAATATATATATTCACTTGAACTGCATACTTGTTTGTAAAGTTTTTTTTTATTTTCATGTAACTGGTATTTTATACCTGGCGCCCGAACTTTATTTGGTTAAAACCCAAAAAATTTAAAAGATTAATTTTGGATGGGCCGCCACCGTTACAGAGTGGCGCCCGAACAGGGACTTGAACCCTGGATTTTTGTGAAGTGTTGAATTACAGAACCAGTAAATTCTTTGGTGTTAAAAATGTTAAACAATTTTGTTGTGTTTTTGGAGTAGTATCTCATGAGGAAGTTGTAAAAGGTTTTTTTGTATATGTGAATCTGCAACACAATTGAAGAGTTGAAGTTTGAACTAAACACTTGATGTGTTTTTTGTGGACTGAAAAAAAAAAAATTGTGACTGTGAAAAAAAAAAAAAAGATTGTGAAATTCTACTTTGTACATTCTGTTTTTGCTGAAATTGTGAAATTGGGGGAAATTGTTGAAACTGTACTCCTGTACATTGTTTTTTTCCTCCCCCCCTTCTCCCACAAAACTGACACGCACACATTCCAAATCACTCATTTCATTTATTGATTATTTACACAACATTTTACATGTGTCATTGACACACCCAACACAAACATGTCCACTTCTACGCCTCCTTCAACCCCCTCTCCAACCACTTTTGTGGACATCGATCCACCTCCAGACATATCAACCCCTGTCTGGCCTCCTGAGCAACAATTGCTACAGCAGCAACCAAGAGTTTACCCACTACCACATGTCCCCACCTTCTATTCAACACCCACTCAGTCCAGCAGTGCCCTGCCTGGAACCCATGTGCGTTTTGTCTCCCCAACACCAGATGTCAGACCACCAGTCCAAGTTCCCACCTGGCAAGTAGGATCAGATCCCATGCAAATATGCACCTCTCCTGACACTTCCCCATCATCTTCAGGAGCTCAGCATGATCTGCCTGGCTATCTTCCAACTCCTGGAAAAGACATACAACATCTTACCACACAAGTACAAGGTAATTGGGACAACCTGTTTGACTTCATGAAACAGCAGGAGAAAGCTGTGAGTGAACTCACCCAACAGCAAAAAACTGCCACTTCCCATAGTGATAGACAACTTGGAGACCTGACTGCCAAAATGGAGGCCAACCAACAGAAAATTCTCACCACATTAACTGCAACTAAAGCTGATACATCTGATTCAGATCAACTTGTCAAAGCCATTAAAGTGATGATCTCACAGGAGTTACAAAAAGTGGAGTCTACCTTGATTGCTGAAGTCCGGTTTATGGTGGATCAACTTCAGGTTGAAATTCAGAGAGACCTCCGAGATACCTATAAGAATCTTCAAACAGATCATGAGCAGCTTTCCACTGAATGTAACCAGTGCATCACCCAGGTTGACAAGCTGGCTACCCAATTAAGTGAACTTCAAACAAACATGTTGAAAGACAAACAACAAGAAAAGGAAATGTCTGATCACCTAAGTAAAGGGGTACAACCACCACCTATCGCCACACTTACCACACCATCACCACTAGAAAATGTCCCAGAGTGTCCTCCTATACCTGCTGGGAAAAGTGACCATTTAAAGTTGACCTTTCCCACATTTGGAAGACCGTCTGATGACTGTGATCCTTTGCTGTACCTTACACGGTGTCAGGACTTTTTGGCATTGCACCCACTTGCAGAAACTGACATCCTAGCAACCTTCCGAAGCGTACTCCATGGCACTGCACGTGACTGGTGGGAGGTCGCCCGATCGTCAGTAACGACATGGAACGACTTCGAGACTGCTTTCCGCTCAGCATTCCTCTCGGAAGACTACGAAGACGAGCTGGCTGAAAGAGTCCGCACAAGGTATCAAGGTGAGAGGGAAACCATCAGAGATTTTGCATTTACATATTGTGCTCTCTGCAGAAGATGGAAACCTTCCTTAACTGAAATTGACATGGTGAAAATAATTCTCAAAAAAATAAAACCTTACCTCGCCAGCCAGCTACGTAGTCGGGTGAGCACCATGGAAGAACTGTTAAAACTGGGACATCAGATAGAGAAAGACCACGGGCAGCAACTGCAGTATGAAAGATGCATGACCAGAAAATCACCACAAGAAGCCATTCAAAAACCCCTCCCCAATAAAACAACTGGTCAGCCTCAAGTACAATGCTGGAGATGCAAGGGACTTCACTCACCTGGTTGTTGTCCATTTTATTCTAACGTTAACCCATCAAATCAACCTGCAAAACAGCAACATCCTTTCACTGGTCAACGGCCATTTCATTCCCGTAAGTCTGGAAGTCAAGCAACGAATAATTCAGTGACTGCTACAACAAATAAAATGTTGTCCACTGCCAAGAAGTCACCCTCAAAGCCAAAACCTGTTACTAGTCCAGTCATCCCACAACAATTGGTTGTTCCAGTCCGCATCGGTGGTTGGTCTGGAAAGGCCATAGTGGACACAGGGGCCAGCTACACCATGATCCATGAAAGTCTGTGGCAAAAGTTTTCTCCGCAAGAGAGCCTCCAACCTTGGTCTCTTGGTCCATTGTATTTAGCTAATGGTGAAGCAGAGATTCCCTTGGGATGGTTTCAATTACCAATTCATATACACAACAAAACTTTCACTTTACCTGTTGCTGTCCTTTCCCCGAAGGCTCTTGCCTATGCTGTAGTTCTGGGATTGGATTTCATCTTCTTCAGTGGCCTGCAAATCAATGTAATTGATCAGAAATATTCATTTAAGTCCACACCACAAGAAGATCATCCCTTTCAACCAGGAAATGCCAGTGTTCCTGATATAAATCCTCAACGCCAAAAGACAGGACATGTAAAGATGTTTAACCAAAGCCTCACCCTGTTAAGTTCTATCCCTCCACCACAACCTGTATGCCGATCCTCACCACTTGACAGTACAGATGTACAAGTTTTAATTGACAGTGCTGTGAGTGAAGCTCACATACCTTTTATTGACAAAAAAACCTTGAGAGGAATTCTGGAGTCCAACCCTCAAACGTGTTCTCGTCAACCAGGTCGTACGGATGTCCTCCAACACACAATTTATACCCAGCACCCAGTGCCCATTAAACAGAGACCTTACCGCATGTCCCCTGGTAAGCAAGCCGTGGTACAAGAGCAACTTGTGGAGATGTTGAATGCAGGAATTGTGGAACCCTCACACTCTGGCTGGGCCTCTCCTGTGGTCCTTGTTCCAAAGAAAGATGGTAGCCTTAGATTCTGTGTTGACTACCGTAAGCTCAATGCTATCACAGAGAATGATGCTTACCCACTTCCCAACATCACTGAAATCCTTGAATCTCTCTCTGGAGCAGCCATTTTTTCAACAATTGATCTCAACAGCGGCTATTGGCAGGTGGCTATGGACCCCCAGAGTAAGCCAAAGACAGCATTCATCACTCCATCCGGGCTCTTCCACTTTAATGTCATGCCCTTTGGGTTGAAAAATGCACCTGCTACATTCCAACGGTTAATGGAGACTGTACTGGGAGAGCTACGTGGAAACATTTGTTTCGTCTACATTGACGATATTATCATATATTCACCCTCTGTAGCTCAGCATTTCAACGACCTCCAAACTGTTCTCCATAGACTGCAGGAAGCAGGTTTGACCATAAACCTTAAAAAGAGCAAGTTCTGCCTTAAAGAAATTACATTCCTAGGACATGTTGTTAGTGTCAATGGTATCACTGCAGATTCATCTAAAGTGGAAGCTATCAGATCTTACCCTGTGCCACGAAACATCAAAGAGGTCCAGCGCTTTCTTGGATTAGCGGGATGGTATCACCGTTTTGTCCCAGACTTCTCCAAAATCGCAGAACCCATCAATGCACTGAAAAAGGAAGGACATTCTTTTCATTGGTCACCTCAATGCCAGGAAGCTTTTGAAAAATTGAAGGCTCATCTCACATCACCTCCTATTCTGGGCCATCCAAATCTCCAACTTCCTTTCATGGTTTATACCGATGCCAGCGATACCGGACTCGGTGCTGTATTAACACAACGGAAAAACCAAGGACTGGAAGAAGTCATTGCATACGCAAGCCGCACCCTTAACAAAGCTGAATCGAACTATTCTGCTACTGAGAAAGAGTGCCTAGCAGTCGTATGGGCACTTGAAAAATGGCAGCATTACCTGGAGCACAAGATGTTCACTGTTGTCACCGACCATACTGCGCTACAGTGGGTCATGGGTTCCCCAAAAACCACCAGCCGTCTCATTAGATGGGCCCTACGATTGCAAAGGTTTGATTTCATCATTGAATACCGAAAAGGCAAACTGAATGTAGCACCTGACGCTTTGTCCAGGATTTCCAGCTTACCTTGTTGCAACTTGTACTCTAGTCAGGAAGAGGCTGTTGACTTTCCAGTCTCTGCTGTGTCGATTTGGGAGGAACAACACAAAGATTCTGAAATCATAAAGGTGTTTAAAGCATTGGCAGAGAACAACAACAACAACCAAAACTTGAAGGACAAATATGAGGTTAGAGAGGACCAACTGTATCATAAGACCCACCTGTCAGATGGCCAAGTCCACTACAGAGTGTACCTGCCTCGCAGTCTCATACCAGCTGTTCTTAAACACTACCATTCCCATCCGTTAAGCGGCCATGCAGGTATATATAAAACCTACAAACGTCTGCACAATGTTGCTTTCTGGCCAGGGATGTGGACGGACATCAAACATTATGTTAAGTGCTGTACCAAATGTCAAACACTGAAAAGTGAAAACCAAAAACCGGCTGGCAAACTACAACCCGTTTCTGTGTCACAACCCAACAAGATGGTGGGTGTCGACATCATGGGGCCCTTGCCAAGCAGCACACAACGTCACGAGTACCTTCTGGTTTTTGTGGACTATTTCTCTCGCTGGGTTGAGTTCTTCCCCATGCGCAATGCTAATGCTCCAACCATAGCAAAAATTCTCAGGACTGAAATACTCACCCGGTGGGGCGTTCCAGACTTCATCTTGTCTGACCGTGGCACCCAATTTGTTTCCTCCATATTCAAAGAGCTGTGTGCAAAATGGAACATCACTCAAAAACTAACGACAGCATATCATCCACAAACAAATATGACTGAGAGAGTTAACCGAACACTGAAATGCATGATTGCCTCATATGTGGATGACAACCACAAGAAGTGGGATCAGTACTTACCTGAACTCCGTTTTGCCATGAACTCAGCAGTACAGGAGAGCATTGGGATGTCCCCGGCAGAACTTCAACTGGGAAGGAAACTGCACGGCCCCATGGATAAATTACTCCAGGGTAAATGTCTATCACCATCCACTCCATCCTATGATGTTGTCCACCATCTTGCACAGCTGAGGTTGAAAGCAGATGAGTGCTGTAAAAAAGCCAAAAAAAGACAGCTCAGAAGTTACAATAAAACCCGGAGAGAAGCCTCATTTGAGGAAAAAAGTCGTGTCTGGTTAAGAAATTTTCCCCAGTCCAGCGCTCAACACAACTTTACTGAAAAACTAGCCCCAAAGTGGAAAGGACCTTACCGGGTATTAAAACGGTTAGGCCCACTGAATTACCAGATAGCACTGGAGGAAACCGGAGAGGACGTCCGTACAGCTCACATATGTAACCTTAAACCATGCTACCCAACCTCAGAAGAGATTGAGTCCCAGGAAAGGGAAAAACTTAAGCAGTTATTCCAGCAAAGCTCAGATGATGAAGAATTCTTGGGTTTTTAAAAGAAAAAAGAAAAAAAAAAAAACCCACCTGTTTGGTTTGTTTGTTTCATCAACCATGGGTTGTTTTTTCCTGGGGGGGGGGGGGAGTGTGACGGTGCGGAAGTCCACGAGCCTTCCAGCATCCGTGCCCATATTTGGAAGAAAAAAAATTAAGTGAAAACTTATAAAAAGGACATCAATTTGTAAACAGGGTGTGAAGTATTCGAGAGAGGAAACAGAATGGACTTACCACTTACCTGGTGAAGCAGCTCCAGCTCTTCCGTGACACGCATCGCAGCATCTGCCATGGCTAAACTGGAGTGAGACCGAGAGGTTTATTGCTAATACTGGCTACGGAGCAAGATCGTGCCGTTTCCCTGCAGAAGAGTGCAGAATAATTCGTACCAGCTCTTCTGAGACGACGCGACTCGCATCTGCTGTGGCGAACGAGACGAATAAACAAAGCAAAGCCTTACTCCTAACAGTAGCTGCAGACCTGTGCCGTTGTCCTGTAGAAGGCAGGAAAATCCATACCAGCGAGTCCAGGTATTCCATCTCCATGCACGTCCTCTGAAAACTCTCCAAACTCTCTCGAAGGCCTCACCACAAAGAACAACCCGCACACACACACTCACCACAACAATACGCACACACACATAATATACAAAGTCACGCATTCACATCTTTACTTTCGTTATTTCGCCTATTGGCATATTGTGTTTTTTTGAACTTGGGAACTGTTGAGTTTATTTAATCAATTATTTGCCTCGCTCCTTTTGTGGTTGTGTTTTTTTTTCCTTTCTCTTCTTAGTTTTTTATTTATTTTTTGTGTGACTCATTTTGGAGTTATAATGTGGAGAAAAACTGGACACCTGAAACTGTGAAACTGCCGTTACTACTACCCAGGACGTGAATATATGGAATTGTTTTTTTTTCTTGCTGTTATTATTTTGGTTGAATGTGATATCTGTGGTATAATTGCATTGCAATCTCTTTATTGTTTGACTAAAAATATATATATATATATTCACTTGAACTGCATACTTGTTTGTAAAGTTTTTTTTTATTTTCATGTAACTGGTATTTTATACCTGGCGCCCGAACTTTATTTGGTTAAAACCCAAAAAATTTAAAAGATTAATTTTGGATGGGCCGCCACCGTTACAGTCCAAAGTTGCCCTGACACACCAAACCGATGCTAGATAGCTGACGGACAAGTAGCACGTCCCTTCTGCTCCTGTGAGATGAAATGCCTTTCCGAACCAGCAGGTGGCAGTAGCTGAACAGCCAATCAGAATGATCAGATGGCCTGATGGACCGAGGAGTTACGTGGAAAAAAAGCAGATGAAGACCAACTTCAGTCGACGGTGCGGAACACACTGAGAAAATTTAAGCCCCGTCCACATGGAGACACGTTTTTGTGAATACGCACAAATTTTGTATCGGATAGGCGTTTTGTCCACGTGGATCCGGTGTTTTGAAACCGGCCCCCAGAGTGGATAAATCTGAAAACGCCATCTTTGCATTTTTGTGTGTACAGCCTATCCGTATATTTTGAGAAATGATAATGTCATCACCCCACGTGTCAACCCTAGTCAGGTCAAGTCACTTTTATTTATATAGCGCTTTTTACAATGTAGATTGTGTCAAAGCAGCTTTACATTGATAACTGGTATATAATTTTGGCTGCACAGCAGCTCTTAAAGAATAGTGTCAATGCAGGCAGATCAAAGCACTGTTGAATAAATGTCAAGTCAAATGTCAAGTGTCCCCAACTAAGCAAGCCAAGGCAACAGCAGCAAGGAACCCAAACTCCAAAAGGTGACATCAGGTGGCAAACAGGTGGCAAATAGGTGTTAAAAATGGAGAAAAAAACCTTGGGAGAAACCAGGCTTAGTCGGGAGGCCAGTTCTCCTCTGGCGAACAGTGCTTTGTTACAATTCAGGTTGCTATCATAAGTCCGATAGGATCGCAACATTCAAAGTATTTATTTCAGTTCCATCCAGTTGAGGATCATATTCATCACGCCGGTATGGACGGTCTGTTGAGGAACTGTGCCACTGGCTGTCGTGTCGATGAGGCCTTTTCAGTGGATGGTCTAGTTGACTCGATCTCTGCTGATACTTCAGGGCTGCGTTGTGGTCGTGTCAGGGCACCGGTCCTTGGTCTCAGCTGGATACGGCCAGGATCCGGTTGACTACGGTAAACCTCGAGATAAACAGAAAGACTAATTAATATTAGCGTAGATGCCATTCTTCTTCTGATGTAACGAGTACATCTGGTGTTATAGGAAGTGTTCCCGGTTCCGGCTGAACTAATTTATGCAGCCTAATAATCCTTTAACGGATTTGAAAATATAAATTTATAATGTGTTGTGTATGCCAGGTTAAAGAGATGTGTTTTTAGTCTAGATTTAAACTGACAGAGTGTGTCTGCTTCCCGAACAATGCTAGGAAGATTGTTCCAGAGTTTAGGTGCCAAATAGGAGAAGGATCTACCGCCTGCGGTTGATTTTGATATTCTAGGTATTATCAGCTGGCCTGAATTCTGAGATCGCAATAAACGTGAAGGACTATAATGCATTAAGAGCTCGCTTAGGTACTGGGGGGCTAAACCATTTAGTGCTTTGTAAGTAATTAACAAGATTTTAAAATCTATACGATGTTTAACAGGAAGCCAATGCAATGTTGACAGACAAGTTATTTCTAAGCTTTACTATAATTTGTACAGAGCGCGCAAGGTTTATGCGCATGCTCCATGTCTCTGTTTTAAGTGTATCTCTGTGGCAGAATTACAGCGCCACATACTGGTCTGGCATTTATACTACATCGTTTTGAGACGAGAAAAAAAAAAGACTGGATAAGGTAAGCTCTGGCTTTGTGTGGATGTAGCCTTAGTCGGTCAATGAACAAAAACTACCCGTGTGTTTCTGTAATTGTTATATACTATTGAATTAGCACATTGCATATAAAAATTAGTTCAAACTTTGACCTGTGGAGGGCAGTAATACACTTAGTGTCTACACTGCTGGAATTCAAATAAAGGAGAAGAAGAAGAGAGCTAGTTCAAGATTAGCATTTAAGGTTAAAACTTAATTAAAAATAATAATAATTTTCTTTTCTTTTTTTTTCAGAAAATGAGCGATGGTTTCACTAGATAAGACCCTTATTTCTCGTCTGGGATCGAGTAGAACAATTTGAAGCTGCAGTTAAACTAATTTTGACCTTTAATCGTTTGGTGCCCATTGAAGTCCACTATAAAGAGAAAAATCCTGGAATGTTTTCATCAAAAACTTTAATTTCTTTTCGACTGAAGAAAGAAAGACATGGACATCTTTGATGACATGGGGGTGAGTAAATTATCAGGAAACGTTTATTTAAAAGTGAACTTATCCTTTAAGGGCTCTCTCCAGTGTGAATTCTCATGTGGATTTCAAGTCTTCCTTTTCTATTGAAACTCTTTCCACACTCTTGACAGGTGTAAGGCTTTTCTCCAGTGTGAATAGTCATGTGGACTGTAAGGTTTCCTTTGTCACTGAAACTCTTTCCACATTGTTGGCAGGTATATGGCTTTTCTCCAGTGTGAACTCTCGCATGGAGTTTAAGGGTTTCCTCACGTGTGAAACTCTTTCCACATTGTTGGCAGGTGTAAGGCTTTTCTCCAGTGTGAATTCTCATGTGGACTTCAAGGCTACCTTTATAACTGAAACTCTGTCCACATTGTTGGCAGATATATGGCTTCTCTCCAGTGTGAACTCTCATGTGGACTTTAAGGCTTCTTTTATGACTGAAACTCTTTCCACATTGTTGGCAGATATATGGCTTTTCTCCAGTATGAATTCTCATGTGGCCTATAAGGCTTCCTTTATGTCTGAAACTCTGTCCACATTGTTGGCAGGTGTAAGGCTTTTCTCCAGTGTGAATTCTCATGTGGTATTTAAAGGTTTCTTTATGTCTGAAACTCTTTCCACACTGTTGGCAGGTGTAAGGCTTTTCTCCAGTGTGAATTCTCATGTGGTATTTAAAGGTTTCTTTATGTCTGAAACTCTTTCCACATTGTTGGCAGGTGAAAAAACTTTTAGTTCCAGTCTTTTGAGCTCTTTTTTGTGAGGAAGCCTGTGTTGATCTTTCCCCAGTCATGAAATGATGTTTATAATAATGTTCTTCCTCTTCTCGCCTTTCATTAAGTTCATGACTCATCTCTTTCAGTGCCATCAGGTCTAGGGCAAAAATAGACATAAAACAATTTAGACATTTAAAGCATCAAAACCAACAACATGTTTCTATCCTATGGATCAGGGATGGGCAGCTTTGGTACTGGAGGGCCAAATTTGTGTAGTCTTTTTGTTTTTTCGAATATTAAATACAGATTGAATATTCAAATATTGGACTATTTGTGCACACCCCTAGCATAGACTACTGCGCAGAGTCTCGGGTGTAGGTGCAAATAAGAAATAAAAATCAGCCTTTACTGTTACATTTTGGGGTTGGGTTAATTTTTTTTACAGGTTTGTTTGATCAATGATGGAGCTAAACTCTGCAGAATAGTGTCCTTCCAGGACCAGAGTTGCCCATCCCATCTATAGACCTTATACTCAATACACCAGTGGTTTTCAAACCTGGTCCAAAGGGACCCACCACTGCACATTTTGTATGTATCATTTATTTGTCACATCTGGTGAAGATCATCAGCTTGTTAGAAGATTGCTGACATTGATGGAGGAATTTGCAAACAACAATTTCTGTTCATCACTAAGGTGAGAACCCGACACGATATAAACCTAAATATACTCAAATTATTTAAATTAATTGAAAAGAGTTTTATTATTTAATAAGTAAAAGAAGATATTTGTTGTTGTAATGTCAGACATAACACACACAACAGTAGTAGCCATTCTGTACTCGGTCACAGTTAGCGATCTCAGTGCCCCTTCAAGCGGGCCAGGGCCCGGTACGGAGCGATCAAACTAGTGACATTAGACGGAAAGAATGAGTGCTTATGAGAAGAATGAAGATTGAGGAAGGCCAAGGTACAGCGAATTACAACAGTCCAGCTGTGATGTGATAAATGTATGAATTACTTTCTCCAAATCTTGAAAGAAAAAGTGTTGATTTAAGTCTGGAAATGATTCTCAGTTGATAGAAGCTGTTTTTAACAACTGAGCTAATTTGTTTTTCAAGACAAAGCTCAGAGTCAAAGATAACACCTACATTTTTTGCATGTGACGTAATATATGGAGTAAGATTGTCTAAGTAATTGGCTTTAGAATTTCTGTTTTTGGATGGTCCAAAAATAATCGCCTCAGTTTTTTCATTGATAAGCTGGAGGAAATTATTTGCCATCCAGCATTTAATATCCTCAAGACAGTCCATGAGAGGCTGCAGAGAATCTCTAGTTTTCAATGGAAGGTACAACTGAGAATCATCAGCATAGAAATGAAAAGAAATGTTGTATTTTCTAATTATGTTGCCAAGCGAAAGCATGTACAAATTAAAGAGTAATGGCCCCAATGTTTTCTTATGTTCCAGAAAATACTGTAAATATAAAAGCATTATTTTAAAGGTTTGAATATGTGCCACACTTACTGCTGCCAGCTGGTGCAACAATAACCATGAACAACAATTGATCAGCTCCCATGACCAAACATACAACCCCAACATGAAGTGTGATGTATACAAATCCATATCCAAAGGGGAAATTTGAGCTGCGTTGCATAGTTAAGATATCTCCGGAAGGGGGATTAGGGCTGTGTGGTGCAGTTTGAGGCGTCTTGGCAAAAGCGGAGATTGAAACTTTGTGTATCAGTTCGAAGTGCCTTAACAGGTAGAGCTAGAGAGCGGTCCTGACGTGTGAGGAAGATCTGTTTAGATCTGCTCTGACGGACAACAAAAATCTCCCTGAAACTTCCTAGCTCTTCCATCCAGATATTCTCTGTTATTTCTATTTCTTATGTTCCATTTTTATAATTCTTCTTTATGTAAAGCACTTTGAATTACCATTGTGTATGAAATGTGCTATTCAAATAAAATTGCCTTACCTAATTCAACTCAAATTGTGGAACTCGTGTATTAAATAAATTCAGTTCACACAGACAAAAGCAAGTCTTTAGTTCTTTTATTTTGTGATGATTTTGGCTCACATTTAACAAAAACCCACCAATTCACTATCTCCTTTTGCATGAATTACTGCATAAATGCGGCGTGGCATGGAGGCGATCAGCCTGTGGCACTGCTCAGGTGTAATGAAGCCAAGGTTTCTTTGACAGTGGCCTTTAAAACCTGAATAATTACAAATGAACTTTTGACAGGAAAATACAACAAAGAATGTTGTTTACAAGTAGCGCGTCGATTCAGCATGGTATTCAAGTCTCTCGCTCTCTCAATCTCTCTGCCTGTGTGTGAGAAACACAGCACTCTCAGCAGAACTACGGCGAGTCGTGCGTCACACTAGAGTTTGTGGTACTTTAAATACAAGTAAGCATTGATTGAGCTGAACTGAAATAGTACAGAATGATTTGTTGAGAGAGAGAGTGAAACTCTCAATGCGGGTGAAAATATATCTATACTAAACTTATACTTGGCCTCTAATACACACACTGACGATTTAAATCTGAGAATTTATTAGCCAATGGCTAATGATAATATTAATTTACTTCTGATGTTATCGGACTAAATACTGTGTTTAGACTGTAGAACAATTATATATAATACAATAGTGGATTTAATCACAATTAATCAGGAAATTAAGCATACATCAGATTGAAGTGTGATTCTCACAAAAAAAGTGAGCTTTTTAAGGTAAATTTAGGCCACTTGCAGACTCCAAAAGGACACCAAATAACCAAATGCCATGAGTCCAAATAATTCATACATTTATGTACACTAAAGCACCCACACACAAAAAACACAACGTTTACAGAGTAGTGTGGCAACAGAAAAGAGCTTGTTTACATTTTAGACCAGTCCAGTTGTGATACTGAACAGCCAAAAAACCCTAAACCAACCTTGACCTGCATATATACTGAAGTACACAGCAACATACACAGGACAAATCCAAACATTGTCCTGAATGTGTGTAAAAACAATGTGAATGTACTGAAATGTGTCTGTTCAGAAATATAACATGTGATCAGTGCACCGAGAGAGAGAGAGATCACTTTCACATGATTTGTTTGAATATAACAGACTAAAATAATGGACAAAATATCTTAATAGAACATGATCCTTACTTAATATTGCATAATTGATACAGTGTATTGTTGGCTATTATACAAATATACCTGTGTGATTTACGGTTTTGTGGTCTGGGGTCACATTTAATGGAAACACTGTATTTTAAAGTGATGTAGTTATACAGTACTACATTTACTCACTATAGTAATGAGTTAATAAAGCTTAATTACAAGTAACCAGCCCTAAACCCTTGCTCTACAGTAAGTCCACTTGAATGAAACGACTGAGTGAATTCAGACACTGGAAGAGCTGCTGATTTCAGTTTGTGCTGCTGTTTAATAATCATTTGAAACTGGAAATTCATTCAGCATCTGCAAACCTTAATTAAACCATTTCATGATCAATTAAACAGGAATTTATACCTGAATGATATTATGCTGGAATGAATGGATTCTGTAAGATTATACTTCTGTATATTCTCTATTTCTGTAGAGCTGGACATTTTAATAAGGATCAAATAACTGAGTTCAGCTGTGAGAATAAAACCAACCTGTTTGTTCCTCAGTATCTTCATATTTCACACTGAATGTTTCTTCAATCTTTATTTCTTCAGTCTCTTCTTTATTAATTATCTTCATATCTTCACTTTCCTCTTTAATAAACTCAATCTTCATATCTTCAGTCTCCTCTTTAATAAACGCCATCTTTAAGAAGAGAACAATTAAACAGTTAAAAGTCTTCAATGACCTGTTGGACAAAAAAAAAAAAAAAACACTCAAAACTGACGCTGCAAATTAATAAACTTCATATTTAAATATTTATGATCTACATTTTAGTATTTAAAGAATTACAGATTATATTTAAATGATTACACTTTGATGAAAACATGATTAGTTAGTTTGTTAGTGTTTGTTGTTCTCGTTCATGTTCACTGTTTGAGCAGCACGTGTCGTGATTCACTGAATCATTTCTCAAAGTGTTTGATTCAATTGACTCGGAGTTGAAAAGTTCAGTTTCTCCATCATTACTCCCAGAGACTGAACTCGTGTTCATGATAAACTGATTTATGATATATAGAGAGAGAGAAATGAGACGCAGGTTTACTGTTTCTCATCAGTGGATGAGCTTTAATTAGTGATGGGACATTTGAACCGAGGCTTCGGAGCTTGTGTCGAGCATAAATGGGCGTGCCAGATGAAGCGTCGATTCGAGGCTTGTGTTGGGAATGTAGAAATCACGTGACCGATGACAAACGAGGCCTCGGTTTGTGTGGAATACGTCATCGGTTCGGTTTGAGTGTCGCTTCCAGATAAAGGGGGTTCGAAACACACGCCACCTTGTGGGTGTTTCAGGAGTAGTAGAACCAGAAGTAGTAGTAGAGTGTCGGAGAGTCAGAGTTAAAGAGTTGTGTCGTTGTTGTTATTGTATTATTAGAGATATTATTACATTATATTAGGTATCATTTATGAATAATTAATTATCTCTGTGTGTGTGTGTGTGTCTGAGCCAGTTGTCTCTGCACAAGTAAAGTCAGACAGAGAAGATACATATTTTATTTTATACACAGGCAATGCACAAATGTCTGTTCAGGTCATAGGCTCAGGATTAATTTTGTTTGCTATTTCTTTGCACAGTAGCTAGGTGTCACTAGTGAGCAATGCTGAATGAAGCTTCGGGTAATGAACCTTTTTGTGAAGCAATGGGTTGCGAAGCCTCAGTGCTTCATGAGGCTTCATTTGCCCATTACTAGCTTTAATCACACAAATATCCTTCATTACTGTTAGATAAAGAATCACAATGTTCAATTAGATAGTAAATAAACTATTTTAACATTGCTAGTAAAACTATTAAAACTACAAAACTGTTTATGTAGATTAAAACAGCATAAATTCTTAAAACAAACCTTTCTTCAGCAGAATCACAACAGATGCTGGAGCGCGGCGCAGTCTTATGACGTCATGTCATCACTCCAAAATAAAAGTCATGCATCGTCTACAATCACAGAAGTGCATAGAAATTAAGATATTTTTTGTATAATAAAATTAAAACAGTGACAAATATGGTACAAACAATGTTTAATAATAATAATAATAATTATATATATATATATATATATATATATATATATATATATATATATATATATATATATATATATATACACACACACACAGTGCGATTTTTGAAAAAAACAGAAGAAGGGATGTTTTCAAAAGTTTTTTTTTTATTATTATTTTGTTATTTTGTTAATTTCATAATTACCCTGGTCAGAAAATGTTGTTTGTTTGGGGGGTACGGGGGCATGCTCCCCTAGAAAATGTTGATTTCCCTGGTGTACATATGTGCATTTTTGAGACGTTTTAAAGAGGTGGTTCAGTGTTTTTTTTTTTTCTAGGCTTGATTGTGTTTTTGGGGCACAGTTTAACATGTCTTAATGCTTTGTTTTTTTGAAAACGCTGTATTTTTCATATATTTTATCTTTATTCTACACCTCTTTTTCCAAGGTCATTTGAACAGCTTGTTTGACTTCCTGCTTCTATGAAGACACTCCCTCCGACATACTCAATGTGCTCAGATTGGTTGGCAGATTGGGTAACTGGCCCAGTGTCAGGGTTCCTACGCGGTTTGGAAAAGTATGGAATTTGATTTGAGTCATTTCCAGGTCTGGAAAAGTATGGAAAAAAGAAATCAGAGTATGGAAAAATATTTGTGTTTCCAGACTATTGTCTCTATTCAGTTTTCTAATTTATCATACCTGCAAACTAGCCACTTTACAGTGAAATTAGCCCTTTTGAATCAAAATACATCATTTATATGAATCGTGTAGATTCGAAGAGGTTTTTTCGGGGTGAGTGTGTGTGTCTCAGGATTCTCACAAGAATCGAAAATGGGCTACTTTCCCATAGACTGGAGTATTTCTTGGCGCTCTGTGGCGTGATAGATCGATATAGCACTCATGAACCGACCACCTCATCCTCTTTACTAGTTACAACACAAAATAAACATAAATGAACATCCGAAGGTATTAAGATACAGTACAACTTACCGAAATCCGTATCATGTCACATGCAACTGATCAATCAGTGTTTCAACCGCAGAAAGGCGTCAATAAAACAGCTTGTAAAAATGTCACATTTAGCCTACCTCAGAAAATCTGTTCAATGACCTATTGTCAGCTACAAAAATGAACTTCAAGAGGAGCATTTTGTTAAATATATGCACTATAGGCCATTGAATATTCGTTGTATTTGTACTTAACATGTGCCTCAATATTGAATGTATAAATCTGTTTCATGACAGCCACCCTTTAAATGTTTAGGCCTACATAAAAAAAAAGAGTAGAAAAATAATAGTCATTAAAAATGTATATAAACTTACTTATATGTAATTTAGCCTAAATGAAAGTAGCTTGCAAATCAATTTTAACCTAATATTATAATGTTTGTATAATCTTTATCCTTGTGTATATATTTATTTACAGCATTAGTTGAGAGAGATTTCTTTTTTCTTTGAGGAAATTTGCCATGTTCTGTACCTGATAGGCCCCAAATTAATCAATACTGAATCAAAGGTAATCAAATCAAATCACATTCAATTGTGAAATTTGTGCTCAGCCCTACTGCCAATACTTTATTATTATTTATTTTAATTTTTATTTTAACTTGAAGCAAATGTTGTTTTTTCCATTTATGTTCTTGTCAGAGTGCACCAGAATGCTTCGTTTACATGTTAAAATCACAAAAATCTTCTCCTGGGGGAGGATGCCCCCAGACCCCCCTAAGGCAACTTGCTTCCTACACATCACCTTTTACACCTCTTTTGAATTTGAAGATGTTTATAAACTTATGATTTTATAAAATGTTACGGAAACTTATACTGCGCTTGTGTAGGCTACTCGTACTCATAGGCTGCTCTATAGAAATGCTTTGATACCAACAACAAATACCGACAACAAAACAACCACAGGAGAATGGATAAATCAGAGAAGGATGTCTATGAAGTGATTGTGTCAAATTATTAAAATGTTAAACAAAGTAAATATTTACGCCTATGTAGCGAGTGGTATGGTCGGAAATGGAAACAAACGAAGTCACTACGCCACCCTGTTAAACAGGGAATATATTAGTACTTGTAGATTAATCCCCAACAAAAGTCACACAGGTATGTGTTTTTAAGAAGAGCAGGGCCTAGACGTGAATACTAAATACCAAACTTTATTTCAAACTTTAAATCAAACACTAATTTAAAAATCACTGAAAGACTGTTAGACCCCTAACATGAAGCAGAGAAAACATAGAATAGGAGACCGAGGCTTACCAAGGGCAGAAAATCGTTTGAAAGGAGGTCTGGAAATTTGAGTATGGAAAAGTATGGAATTTTGAAATGGAAAATGTGTAGGAACCCTGCAGTGTATCGTGATTCGCTGAAGCGTCCGGAAACGCCACGCCCCTAACAATTCGTTGTTACCAGAGCCATTACATGTGCTTCAGTGGAAATGTAAATAATGGCATCTATATTGCTGTATCAAATTGAGCCAAATCAGACCCAGACGAAGAGGGTCAGGCAGAACCTCTGCAATCGCTTTAATAACATTTATGAATGGCATTTCATTTAGCTCATCTATTGTGAAGACATCATCAACACAACAGCCAGTAGCACAGTTCCCCAACAGACCGTTCATACTGGCGTGATGAATACGATCCTCAACTGGACACGACCACAACGCAGCCCTGAAGTATCAGCAGAGATCGAGTCGACTAGATCATCCATTGTGAAGACATCATCAACACGACAGCCAGTGCCACAGTTCCTCAACAGACCGTTCATACTGGCGTGATGAATACGATCCTCAACTGGACATGACCACAACGCAGCCCTGAAGTATCAGCAGAAATCGAGTCAACTAGATCATCCACTGTGAAGACATCATCAACACGACAGCCAGTGGCACAGTTCCTCAACAAACCGTCCATACCGGCGTGATGAATACGATCCTCAACTGGACACGACCACAACGCAGCCCTGAAGTATCAGCAGAGATCGAGTCGACTAGATCATCCATTGTGAAGACATCATCAACACGACAGCCAGTGCCACAGTTCCTCAACAGACCGTCCATACCGGCGTGATGAATACGATCCTCAACTGGACACGACCACAACGCAGCCCTGAAGTATCAGCAGAGATTGAGTCAACTGGATCATCCATTGTGAAGACATCATCAACACGACAGCCAGTGCCACAGTTCCTCAACAGACCGTCCATACCGGCGTGATGAATACGATCCTCAACTGGACACGACCACAACGCAGCCCTGAAGTATCAGCAGAGATCGAGTCGACTAGATCATCCATTGTGAAGACATCATCAACACGACAGCCAGTGCCACAGTTCCTCAACAGACCGTCCATACCGGCGTGATGAATACGATCCTCAACTGGACACGACCACAACGCAGCCCTGAAGTATCAGCAGAGATCGAGTCGACTAGATCATCCATTGTGAAGACATCATCAACACGACAGCCAGTGCCACAGTTCCTCAACAGACCGTCCATACCGGCGTGATGAATACGATCCTCAACTGGACACGACCACAACGCAGCCCTGAAGTATCAGCAGAGATCGAGTCGACTAGATCATCCATTGTGAAGACATCATCAACACGACAGCCAGTGCCACAGTTCCTCAACAGACCGTCCATACCGGCGTGATGAATACGATCCTCAACTGGACACGACCACAACGCAGCCCTGAAGTATCAGCAGAGATTGAGTCAACTGGATCATCCATTGTGAAGACATCATCGACACGACAGCCAGTGCCACAGTTCCTCAACAGACCATCCATACCGGCGTGATGAATACAATCCTCAACTGGACACGACCACAATGCAGCCCTGAAGTATCAGCAGAGATCGAGTCGACTAGATCATCCATTGTGAAGACATCATCAACACGACAGCCAGTGCCACAGTTCCTCAACAGACCGTCCATACCGGCGTGATGAATACGATCCTCAACTGGACACGACCACAACGCAGCCCTGAAGTATCAGCAGAGATCGAGTCGACTAGATCATCCACTGTGAAGACATCATCGACACGACAGCCAGTGCCACAGTTCTTCAACAGACCATCCATACCGGCGTGATGAATACGATCCTCAACTGGACACGACCACAACGCAGCCCTGAAGTATCAGCAGAGATCGAGTCGACTAGATCATCCACTGTGAAGACATCATCGACACGACAGCCAGTGCCACAGTTCTTCAACAGACCATCCATACCGGCGTGACGAATATGATCCTCAACTGGATGGAACTTAAATAAATACTTTGATTGTTGTGATCCTATCAGACTTATGATAGCAACCTGAATTGTAAAAAAGCACTGTTCGCCAGAGGAGAACTGGCCTCCCGACTAAGCCTGGTTTCTCCCAAGGTTTTTTTCTCCATTTAACACCTATTTGCCACTTGTTTGCAACTTGATGTCACCTGTTGGAGTTTGGGTTCCTTGCCGCTGTTGCCTTTGGTTTGCTTAGTTGGGGACACTTGACATTTGACTTGACATTTGATATTCAGCAGTATTCTTGACATTTATTCAACAGTGCTTTGATCTGCCTGCATTGACACTATTCTTTAAGAGCTGCTGTGCAGCCAAAATTATGTACCAGTTATCAATGTAAAGGTGCTTTGACACAATCTGCATTGTAAAAAGCACTATATAAATAAAGGTGACTTGATTTGACTTAGCATTTGTGTTTGTCTATGAACATAGAAGTTTGTTGGTGTTTGTAGAATTTAGCTAACTGGCTAGCAGAGCAAAAACACGTTGGTCTTTGCACAGAACTATACGTTTAAAAGACATGTGCAAACAATAAAACGTACTTACAGTTTGGGCCAATAAACCGCAGCTTCTGCTTTTAAAGTGGGAACTGCTTCTTTCAGTAATAGCCTTTGTGCAAATCCAGCATTGAACTCAGTGCTGCATCCAGTGTTGAAAATATCACAGATTATAATGGGTTCTATATCTTTTGTCGCACTGCTCATGTCCGGTGTACACAACTCTTCTGCTTCCATATGCTACGTCACTTTGTTGCATGTTCCCAGGGGCATGTTTTACAGGGTTTATGATGTCACCAACCCGGGAAGAAGCTTGTTGTTGTCCAAACCAGTCGTTTTTGTAGGCATTAAACTAACTTTGAATCACTAGGCCAGGGGTAGGCAAGTTCGGTCCTAGAGAGCCGCTGTCCTGCAGAGTTTAGCTCCAACCTTAATCAAACACACCTGAACAAGCTAATCAAGTTCTTCAGGATTACTAAGGCTATAGGCAGGTGAAGGTTTTTTTCAGGGTGGGAGCTAAACTCTGCAGGACAGCGGCTCTCTAGGACCGAACTTGCCTACCCCTGCACTAGGCCATAGGGAAAATTGAGGCCACGCCTCAATTTATAGACAAACTGTTCTATAAATGAACATGCACCCCAGGACATTGTGCATATGATTATAACTGTCTTGTAAAGTGTCTTTTGTTTTGTATTTTTTTTATGCATGTCTTATATTCGAACTACTAGTTCATGTAACCTCACATATATTGTGTCTCCAATCAAATTAATGCTCATTTCATGACTTAAACTGCATCCTATGAGGAAGTTATACATGAAAGTGTGTGTTTGCTGTATTAACTGGAGTATAAATGAACACAATCCCAGGCCCAGTTTAATAATGCTTAAAAACAAGGGCCATAAACTCCCCCACAGAGGAATTTAATTGTTGATTAGGTTGACCCTAAGAGGTGTAACTTTAAATAGTGACACACAGCTCTCCCTTCCTCTCTCTTGCCTCCTCCAGCCAACACTCCACATCTGCTGGGTGCTTCCTGGCCAAGCCTCAACCTGCACCCCATGTGCTTACCTAGAAGAGAGAAAGAACTCTTCCCTACTACAAGAGTCACACTAACCATGCAAGTTTGTCATTAGTTTCTTCATTCAGCACAGGAGAAATCCATGACTTACGAGTGAACGCTGATGCTATTAGCTGCCACTGCTCAGAGAGGGCATTTAAAAACTTTCTAGTACTTCTAAATCTTCCTACACTTGAATGAATGAATGCATTTATGAACTGTTTTAAAACAGGGCCAATAAATTACACTGTGTGCTGAGACAACCCACCTAAAACTGATGTATTTAACGTGGTTAATCTGAAGTGTTATTACGGACACTTTATTAGGGATTTATTATATATATATATATATATATATATACAGGTCCTTCTCAAAAAATTAGATATTGTGATAAAAGTTCATTATTTTCCATAATGTAATGATAAAAATTAAGCTTTCATATATTTTAGATTCATTGCACACCAACTGAAATATTTCAGGTCTTTTATTGTTTTAATACTGATGATTTTGGCATACAGTTCATGAAAACCCAAAATTAGCATATTTCATCCGACCAATAAAAGAAAAGTGTTTTTAATACAAAAAAAGTCAACCTTCAAATAATTATGTTCAGTTATGCACTCAATACTTGGTCGGGAATCCTTTTGCAGAAATGACTGCTTCAATGCGGCGTGGCATGGAGGCAATCAGCCTGTGGCACTGCTGAGGTGTTATGGAGGCCCAGGATGCTTCGATAGCGGCCTTAAGCTCATCCAGAGTGTTGGGTCTTGCGTCTCTCAACTTTCTCTTCACAATATCCCACAGATTCTCTATGGGGTTCAGGTCAGGAGAGTTGGCAGGCCAATTGAGCACAGTAATACCATGGTAAGTAAACCATTTACCAGTGGTTTTGGCACTGTGAGCAGGTGCCAGGTCGTGCTGAAAAACAAAATCTTCATCTCCATAAAGCTTTTCAGCAGATGGAAGCATGAAGTGCTCCAAAATCTCCTGATAGCTAGCTGCATTGACCCTGCCCTTGATAAAACACAGTGGACCAACACCAGCAGCTGACATGGCACCCCAGACCATCACTGACTGTGGGTACTTGACACTGGACTTCAGGCATTTTGGCATTTCCTTCTCCCCAGTCTTCCTCCAGACTCTGGCACCTTGATTTCCGAATGACATGCAAAACTGAGCAACAGTCCAGTGCTGCTTCTCTGTAGCCCAGGTCAGGCGCTTCTGCGGCTGTTTCTGGTTCAAAAGTGGCTTGACCTGGGGAATGCGGCACCTGTAGCCCATTTCCTGCACACGCCTGTGCACGGTGGCTCTGGATGTTTCTACTCCAGACTCAGTCCACTGCTTCCGCAGGTCCCCCAAGGTCTGGAATCGGTCCTTCTCCACAAATCTTCCTCAGGGTCCGGTCACCTCTTCTCGTTGTGCAGCGTTTTTTGCCACACTTTTTCCTTCTCACTGAGGTGCCTTGATACAGCACTCTGGGAACAGCCTATTCGTTCAGAAATTTCTTTCTGTGTCTTACCCTCTCGCTTGAGGGTGTCAATGATGGCCTTCTGGTCGGCAGTCTTACCCATGTGACGAGCCTCTCCTTCCTACAGTGGCCGGCCGGTGGGTGTGGTTGGGAGACTCATCAACGGAACTATTTACACCTGTTCTTCCCCTATAAAGTTTGGACTTTGTTTGGTGTGCGCTCTCTCGAACTTGCTTCTGGTTGTTTGTTCCCCTGATTTTGATTCGTTTATTTTGATGTTATTATTAATTTGAAACTAGTTCTGTCTGACACGCTGGTCATGTGTCAGACAGAAGTTGCTGTTTTGTTAATTTCTTGTTTTATATACTTTTCTATTTATGTTAAATAAATCTTTTGTTGCAGCCAGACCATCCGATTGTGTCCTCCATTTTCATTTGTCACGGCACTGAGCCGGTTGTGACAAATGTGGGGGCTCGTCTTTAAACTTAAGTGATTTTGTTTGGTTAAATAGTTACTTTCGTTAATTTGATGATTAATTCGTTAAACTAATATTTTTTCTTTTGGTAATATTTGTTAAATCGTTGGTTTTGTAAAATATTTGGAGGATATAATGGTTGGTTTGGTTCTGTTTCGTTGCTTCACGGGAGTTCAGGTTCGTTAAGTATTGGCTACTATTTGTATATTTGAGGGGAGGTTTATTGTTGGATATGCTTTTCCCTGATTAGGTTTAGCGGGGTATCCTTGACGGGATGCTCCGATTTTTTTATTTTAGTTTGTTTTGTTTGTACGGTGAAAGCAGTTAGAGCAGTTGTCTCGGGAACACGTCCGTGTTTTGTAATGGTGACTCGTTAATTGGTTGCCATTGCAAACGCTGGTTTACAGTGTATAAAAACCCACTGCAAGTAACTGTACGAAGATTAGGGATGAGTTTAGATAATTTTGAAATTTAGTTAGAGGGAACTGTTTGTCTAAGTCCTACCCCTCAAATATATATATATTTTTTTT
This sequence comes from Chanodichthys erythropterus, assembly GCF_024489055.1. Lineage (NCBI taxonomy): Eukaryota > Metazoa > Chordata > Actinopteri > Cypriniformes > Xenocyprididae > Chanodichthys > Chanodichthys erythropterus. Next base: position 67,326,013 of record NC_090223.1, on the reverse strand, counting down.
GTGAAAATTAAGTAGCCTATGTTTGTCTTTCGCAATGGCCTCAAAGGTTGAGGAATTTATTAGTGCTCCATCTGAAAGTTTGTTGAATGATTTGACTAAGGATCAATTGGTAGAACTTGCAGGTTATTATGAAATTAATTTGGTAAGTCAAGATAAGCGTTTAAAAGACAACATTAAATCCCTGGTAAAAACAGAGTTAATCGAACGTGGGGTTTTAGAGTCTCAGTCTTCAGAAGTTGCGTCAGATTTCGGTAATATGTCTACAATGTCTCATTTAACATTTGAGCAACAAAAACAATTGTTGTTAATTCAAAATGAGATGAAAGGGAAAATGTTAGAAGCGCAAAATCGTGTTGAGATGTCTAAAGTTCAGTTACAACAACAACAACTTGATCTTGAACGTTATCGTTTGGATCTAATAAGGGATGGTAAACTTTCTTCAACTGGAGGTGCAGAACGTGATTTAGCTTCTTATAAATCTGATATAGTGACTAATATGAGATTAATCCCCAAGTTTGACGAAAAAGATGTCGAACGCTTCTTTTTGTTGTTTGAACGCGTGGCAGATGCACGTAATTGGCCAGATGATGATCGTACACTCATGTTGCAGTCTGTTTTTACAGGCAAAGCTCAAGAAGCATATTCGGCTCTTAGTGTGGAAGATGCTAAGCATTATTTGACTGTTAAAGATGCTGTATTGAAGGCATACGAATTGGTCCCAGAGGCCTATAGACAAAAATTTAGGTCCTGGAAGAGAAATGAGTCTCAAACGCATGTTGAGTTTGTGCATGATATTTCAGTTCATTTCATTCGTTGGTGTACAGCTTCTAATGTGAAAACACTCAACGATTTAAAAGAGTTGATGTTGCTTGAACAGTTTAAAAACTCTGTTTCGACGCGTGTAGCAACATATATAAGTGAGCGTAAACCCAACACTGCATATGAGGCGGCCGTTATGGCTGATGATTTTTTTCTGATTCGTAAAATCCCTTCTACCAAAGTTGGAGAGATTTTTCAGAATGACCGGTGGTATGATTCTAGCAGATCTTCTAAATTTGTTCGTGCTTCACCTGACAGACAGCGTGTTGTTTCTGTTGATGAAAACGATAGAGCAAACATATGTAATTATTGTCATGCGTTTGGTCACTGGAAGAATGAGTGTCCATCACTGAAAGCAAAAGAAATTGCTAAAACAAAATCTAATTCTTCAGTGAAGTCTGTTGCTCTGGCTGTGACTGCTTCGGAAATCAGTAATGTATAGAAAAGTCCTTCATGTGTCTCAACATTTTCTCCATTTGTTACAGATGGTTCTGTGAGGTTGCTTAATTCTACAGAAGATGTACCAGTCAAAATTCTCCGTGATACTGGATCGTCAGAAACTTTTGTTTTAGAGTCTGTTTTACCTTTTTCAAATGACTCTTACAGTGGAAACAATGTGTTGATTAGGGGTATTGGTTTGAATGTGTTGTCTGTTCCCCTACATAAAATTGTTCTGCATTCTGACTTGATCCAGGAAGAAGTGGAAGTTGCTGTGCGTTCCTGTTTGCCTGTGGAAGGAGTACAGGTAATCTTGGGAAATAATTTGGCTGGTGAACGAGTTTGCAAGAATACTACACCGAATTTGGTGGTTACACCATCTGTGTCGACAAGTTTTAGAACAACTTAATATTCGACATAATCTTTCCAGTCCTTTTCACGCTCAAAGTCAGGGAGCACTGGAAAGATTTCACCAAACATTGAAATCTTTATTAAGATCTTACTGTGTTCAGATGGGAAAGGATTGGGAAGCTGGGTTACTTTGGCTTATGATGTCCGCTCGAGAAGCCGCTCAGGAGAGCACCGGATTTAGTCCGAAGGACCTTGTTTTTGGTCATGATGTGCGTGGTCCGTTATCTGTTTTGTCAGCAGATTGGAAAAAATTTGATCCACCTAAAAATATCCTGTCTTATGTGAGTGATTTTCGCAGACATATTTTTGAGGCGTGTCAATTGGCAAAGGCATCTTTGAGTAAAGCTCAAGATCGCATGAAACGACTCTTTGATCGTCGTACAGAATTGCGTTCATTTCAATCGGGTGATCAGGTCCTTGCCTTGTTGCCTATTGTTGGATCACCTTTCCAGGCCAAATTTGCGGGTCCATATGTCGTTGCTCGTAAAATGTCTGATCTTAATTATTTGATCAACACACCAGATCGGGGAAAGAAGACTAGAGTGTGTCATGTAAATTTGTTAAAACCTTTTTATGGTTCCGAAGATTGTGTTGATAAAATAAATGAAGGAAAAGTTGATGTATCTGATTCTGGTATTAAACCTGTTTTGCTTGCAGGTTCTTTTGCCTGTAATGATGCTGAATGGTCAACCAACTCTATTTTGATAAGTGGGGATCAGGATGAGATTGATCCTGGAGATTCTATTCTTCAAGGTCGGCTACACAATTCGGAAGCATTAAGCTCTTTGCACGATCGATTTAGTTATTTAACAGAGGTACAACGTACGGATTTGATCAATTTGATTTTTGAATATATTACGCTGTTTCCCGATACTCCATCTCGTACAAATCTCATTGAACATGACATTGATGTGGGAGATTCTGCTCCAATTCGTCAGCGTTATTATCGAGTGTCTATGAATAAGAAAAAATATCTAGAGAACGAAATTGACTATATGTTAAAAAAATGATATCGCTGAACCTTCTTCTTCTAGCTGGGCTTCTCCATCACTGTTGGTGAGTAAATCTGATGGATCATATAGATTTTGTACTGATTACCGAAAGGTAAATGCTGTAACAAAACCCGATTCGTTTCCATTGCCTCGAATCAGGTGGGAAACGCTAAATTCGTTAGCAAATTTGATCTACTTAAAGGTTACTGGCAGGTGCCTTTAACTGAAAGAGCTCGAGAAATTTCTGCTTTCATTGTACCGTCTGGATTATTTTCGTATAAGGTTATGAGTTTCGGGCTGCGCAACGCTCCCGCTACTTTCCAGCGTTTAATGAATAAAATTATTTCTGGTTTGAAGGGATGCGCTGGGTACTTAGATGACGTCGTCGTGTATAGTCGAACTTGGGATGAACATATACTTCAAATTAGAGCACTATTTGATCGATTGGTGAAGGCAAGTTTGACTGTTAATTTATTAAAATGTGAGTTCGCCAAGGCCACAGTTATTTACTTGGGGAAAGTGGTGGGGCAAGGCCAAGTACGCCCTGTCCGTGTAAAAGTAGAAGCGATTGATAATTACCCTACGCCTACTACCAAAAAAGAACTTATGCGATTCCTTGGAATGGTAGGGTTTTATCGTTGTTTTTGTAGAAACTTTTCTACAGTTGTGGCCCCCCTGACAAATTTATTGCGGGGAGGAGTGGACTTTCGCTGGACTTCGAGTTGTCAGCAAGCATTCGAAAAAATAAAAATGCTCCTTACAGAGGGTCCTGTTTTAAGAGCTCCGAAATTTGACCAAGCGTTTCAGTTGCAGGTGGATGCCAGCAATGTGGGTGCTGGTGCAGTTTTGTTACAGACTTCTGAAGATGGTATCAATCACCCAGTTGGTTTCTTTTTTAGAAAGTTTAATTCTTACCAACTTAATTATTCAGTGATTGAAAAGGAAGCTCTTGCTTTGATTTGGGCTCTGCAACACTTTGGAGTTTATGTGGATTCGTCGGCGGGACCGCTGGTGGTTTTTACGGATCACAATCCGTTAGTTTTTCTCCATTCTTTACAAATTCCCAATCAAAGGTTGATGAGGTGGTGTTTGTTTTTACAGGGATACCTGCTAGAGATTCGCCACATTAAAGGCTCAGAAAACCTAACTGCCGATGCCTTGTCTCGTGTCCATGTAGTTTAAATGTTATAGGATTTGTCCTATTTTTCCCTGTCTTTGTCTCTGTTCTTTTCTTAATTTGCTTCCTAGGCGCCAAGGTTGCTGGAAGGAGTTGGGGAGTTAAGACTGTGATTTGGGATTGAATCTCTTAATACGTGGACTACTGGAATTTTGTGGAGATTTGTTGTTAAAGACTCTGGTCTTTTTCTTTTAGGGGGGGTGTGTGACGAGTCTCTCCTTCCTACAGTGGCCGGCCGGTGGGTGTGGTTGGGAGACTCATCAACGGAACTATTTACACCTGTTCTTCCCCTATAAAGTTTGGACTTTGTTTGGTGTGCGCTCTCTCGAACTTGCTTCTGGTTGTTTGTTCCCCTGATTTTGGTTCGTTTATTTTGATGTTATTATTAATTTGAAACTAGTTCTGTCTGACACGCTGGTCATGTGTCAGACAGAAGTTGCTGTTTTGTTAATTTCTTGTTTTATATACTTTTCTATTTATGTTAAATAAATCTTTTGTTGCAACCAGACCATCTGATTGCGGTTTTGAGTAATGAACCAGGCTGGGAGTTTTTAAAAGCCTCAGGAATCTTTTGCAGGTGTTTAGAGTTAATTAGTTGATTCAGATGATTAGGTTAATAGCTCGTTTAGAGAACCTTTTCATGATATGCTAATTTTTTGAGATAGGAATTTTGGGTTTTCATGAGCTGTATGCCAAAATCATCAGTATTAAAACAATAAAAGACCTGAAATATTTCAGTTGGTGTGCAATGAATCTAAAATATATGAAAGTTTAATTTTTATCATTACATTATGGAAAATAATGAACTTTTATCACAATATGCTAATTTTTTGAGAAGGACCTGTATAGTCTGCAAATATAAAACACACTCCTGACTTTTTGTTAGATGTCAGTTTTAATGGCCAACAATAGAAGTATAAACAAAAGGTATAAGAAGCTACAATAAAAAATAAAGCAAACGATTCAGTCAAACATACAAAATCAGCGCTTTAGTAGGCTACAACAGTAAACTATAATGCCTAACTATATAAAGTTATGAGATTAAATTTTTAGTTCAACAAATTATAGATTTATGAGACCAAAATCACTCATTAGATTTACAAAAGATGAATTATATTATCTTTAACCACTACAGAGACATCAGAGTCAGCGGCAAACGTCAGAAGGATAAGCCAAGGTTAGGCTGTTCTCGGTGGGGTACATGAGCACCCAGCGATCACCTGGATCTCACAACTCCAAATAGGTGCTACTTTTTATCAATAAACCACAAATTTGAGCTTTAAACCAGTACATTTCTACATGCCTGAAAACTCTACATATCATGACATAGTAACAGTAATACGTTTAAATGACAAGTTTTCTGCTTTACTAATGATGCTTGCAGGTTAGTGCACAATGCACGTGGCTAACCTCTCGATGCATCCTCGATAAAAGGGGCAGATAGAGAACACATCCGAGGATTTGAACTGTACTTGACTAGATGTGAATTTTGAATCGGAACAGTACTTGGGCAGTGACTGATGACGTTTCACACAAGTACAGACAAGAGCGCATATTGATAAACGTCTAACTATGAATGAATGAGACATTTCGGGGTCTCTCCTCATCCACAACCTGGATAATTCAACAGCAGCAACAGAACAACAGCGCCAACTATAGGTGGAGATGAGAGATTTGGCTGTATCCAACTTAGACAGAAGAGACATTTTTTCTCAGCACAAAAGATGAACTACTTATCATGATTTCAGACTGTGGTGATGTGGCCCTTCACTGCATGGATCTTCATGTGCATCTTCAGCTGATTTTTAAAAGAAAAACTCTTTCCACACTGATCACACATGTGCGGCTTCTCTCTGCTGTGGATCCTCTCATGTGTTTACAGATTTACTGACCGACTGAATCTCATGTCACACTGTGAACACTTGTGAGGTTTTTCTCCAGTGTGAATCCTCTGGTGCACTTTTAAATCACTCTCTGTAGTAAAAGTCTTCTCACACTCAAAGCACATGTACTCTCTCACACCAGCGTGTGTTTTCTCATGTGCATGTAAATATTGCAGCTGTGAAAAACTCTTTCCACACACAGAACATGGATGTGGCTTCTCCTTTGTATGAATTTTCAGGTGTTTCTTTAAGGTTGATTCCCCAAGAAATACTTTGCCACATTGGTGACAAGTGAACGGTCTCGTTCCTGTGTGGATCCTCATGTGTTCTTTAAGGCATGATGATTGTTTGTAGCTCTTCCCACATTGATCACATGTCAAGTCAAGTCAAGTCAAATTTATTTATATAGCGCTTTTACAATTGGTAATTGTTTCAAAGCAGCTTTACATATTAGAAGCACATAAAAAAAGGGAAGTGGTTAAAAATAAGCTGTACAAACAAGCGTGGTAATATGTAACATATACAAGATGGTGCTACATTAAGCCAATGTCGGCTGACTCCCAGGGGTGGAAAAAACCCCTAGGAGAAAAACCCAGCGTGCTAACACTGGGAAAAAAGTCCTAGGAGGGAAAAAACCCCTTGGAAGATATATATATAATATATGTAAATGGATATGGAGATCAAAATCTAAATTATACATTTTATTATAGAGATTAAAAATAGATTATATATAAATATATGTAAGCGGATACGGGGATTAAAAATCAGAATTATAGATGTAGCCAGAACTGGATCTGTAGGCCCATTGTCTCCTGGGCTACGTTGTAGTCAGGTCCAGACGCAGGTTCTCCATCTGACCTGGATACGGCCTGGATCCAGCACCCGGCAAACCTCAGGATAAGCAGAGAGACAGATATTAGCGTAGATGCCATTCTTATTCTGATGTACAGGTATATCTAGTGTTATAGGAAATGTTCTCGGTTCCGGCCGACCTAATTATTGCAGCGTAACAATCCTTTAACGGATTTGAAAAATGTTAATGTATTGATAATGTGTTATGTGTATGCAAGAGCAAAGAGATGTGTTTTTAGTCTAGATTTAAACTGACAGAGTGTGTCTGCTTCCCGAACAATGCTAGGAAGATTGTTCCAGAGTTTAGGTGCTAAATAGGAAAAGGATCTGCCGCCTTCAGTTGATTTTGATATTCTGGGTATTATCAACTGGCCTGAATTCTGAGATCGCAATAGACGTGAAGGACTATAATGCATTAAGAGCTCACTTAGGTACTGGGGAGCTAAACCATTTAGAGCTTTATAAGTAAGTAGCAAGATTTTAAAATCTATACGATGTTTAATAGGGAGCCAATGTAATGTTGACAGAACTGGGCTAATATGGTCATACTTTCTGGTTCTAGTAAGAACTCTAGCTGCCGCATTTTGGACCAACTGTAGTTTGTTTAAAAGCCGAGCAGAACAACCACCCAGTAGAGCGTTACAATAATCTAGTCTTGAGGTCATGAATGCATGAACCAACTGTTCCGCATTTGTCATTGAGAGCATATGTCGTAATTTAGATATATTTTTTAGATGGAAGAAGGCGGTTTTACAGATACTAGAAACATGACTTTCAAATGAAATATTGGTATCAAAGAGCACACCCAGGTTCCTAACTGAGGACGAAGGTTTAATGGAGCACCCGTCAAGTGTTAGAGAGTATTCAAGGTTTTTTCGTGAGGAAGTTTTTGGTCCAAAGATTAGGATATCAGTTTTTTCTGAATTTAATAATAAGAAATTTCTTGTCATCCAGTTTTTAATGTCAGCTATGCATTCTGTTAGTTTTGTGAATTTGTAGGTTTCGTCAGGGCGCGAGGAAATATAGAGCTGAGTATCGTCAGCGTAGCAATGAAAACTAACACCATGCTTCCTAATTATCTCTCCTAAGGGCAGCATGTACAGAGTGAAAAGCAACGGTCCTAGTACTGAGCCTTGTGGTACCCCATATTTAACCTGTGATCGATACGACATCTCTTCATTTACTACCACAGACTGATAACGGTCAGATAAGTACGATTTGAACCATGCCAAAGCAGTTCCACTAATGCCAATATAGTTTTCAAGCCTTTTTAAAAGAATGTTGTGATCGATAGTGTCAAAAGCAGCACTGAGATCTAATAACACTAATAGAGAAATACAGCCACGATCGGATGATAGGAGTAGATCGTTTGTAACTCTAACGAGAGCAGTCTCAGTACTATGGTATGGTCTAAATCCTGACTGGAAATCCTCACAGATTCCATTTCTTTCTAAAAAGGAGCACAGTTGTGTTGAAACTGCCTTGTGAACGGCTTCTCTCCTGTGTGGATCCTCATGTGTGTTTTAAGGCTTGATGATTGACTGTAGCTGTTCCCACACTGATCACATGTGAATGGCTTCTCTCCTGTATGAACTCTCATGTGAATCTTAAGATGTTGAGTGCAGGTGAAAGATTTCTTGGCTCTTTTCTTTAGAAATGTCTTTAGTTCTTCACTCTCATTGCTTTCTTCCATCAGGTCTGAAATGAGAGAAAAAAGTCATTTAATTTTCAGTACATAAAAATAATTTAAAGAGAGAAATATGAAGTGAAAGGTAATACAATTGAGACTTGCTGTGATTGACAACTGCTTGAAAATATTCAGATCATTTTGATGCACAGTCCAGAATTAATCATGTATTGATTTAGATCTTATAACATTTTATTTTAAAGTAAAAAGTATCATGCCTATTACACAATTAGACATTTAGAAGTCAATTTAAAAATAAGAAATACATAAATTGCTCAAAGCATAAATTTAAGCATAATAAATGTATAACTGACTGTGGGACACACTGCAATGGCTGATCTGCCATCTTCATTTAATTACCCAGGCCAGAATTGATTTTTGGGCCATTTTTAATTTTAAAAATTTTGGTAACATACGATTAGATTTTTTCACAAATTAAAATTGTAGAATTTTTCTTAAAACTATATACAAACTATACAAAGATGCCAAAATATGCTTGCAGACAAATATAACAATGCTATTAGGAGAATACAAAGTATAAAAACGAAATCAAGGGGAAAGGGTGAGGGAGGGGTGGGACAAGTTTGGTCAAGCGTGTCCTGTGCTCTTTCTCTGAGATCTCTCCATGGGGTGTTTTATTGTTTTATTGCAGGGTGTTTGATCTCAGCTTTTGTTTTAGCAGGAAAATCAAGTCTTACACATTTTTTTAACTTAAAACATTAGAGTATATTCCTGTAGTATTTAATTTATTTTCCTAAACCTGTGTAATTATTAAGGGCTGGTCACAGTAATCTTCTCCTTCCACTGTCTTCCATTCATACACATGTGAATGTGGGACACCAGAAACACAAGATCAAGTCAATTTTGCAGTAAAGTGGAGTAGATTGTATATTTTAAAATTTTGGAGTGATTATTATTCGTTATTTATGTTTTTAAAAAATATATCACGTCATATCTTGACGGTTGCCGTGTCTGTAGAAAGTTCACATGCTCAAAGTCTAGACTGACTGCATCTTTAAGCGTGTTATTATCAGTCTCCTACATGATTCAATTCTGACATGATTTTCCTCCTTTTAAAAACGGAGGATTTCTTAAAACTGTGACGCCCAGGAAGTGACATCATCTGGGCTAAAATATATAAAAGAAAAAGAGATTATACTAAATTTATATTTTAAATGATTAAAAACATCTTGTTGACAAATGAGTGAAAGCTAGTGGTTTGAAGGAAAGTGGTATAAAGATTTATAAAGATTTAATATGACAATTAAAGAGTATTTTGGGCTTCAGTGTGATCCTTCAATACAGTGTTTGAATGTCAAATGATTCTTGTTCTAAATATGCCTGAAAAGTTTTTTTCTTTTTCAATTAATTATTTTTTTGCTATATTAACCACTTTTTGTATTTCGCCCATTAAGCGCATTAAGAATTAAATCCGTCTATCATAAAGCAACTGATGCTAATTCAGAACTTTATTCTGTTTCTCCATTAAAATATTGAGATATCTAGAAAAGTAATAAAGAACTGTAAGAAAAACAGTTAAAAGCACAAAAACAAGAATAATTGTTCATATTTGAGGTCCACAAATCCCCTCTGTTGACAGCAATGAAATGAGCTTTAAGGGTTCATTTACAGCAGATCTGAAGACCTCAGCATAATAAATGAGGTGAAAACAGGAACTATTGACATGAAATAACGTCTAGGTTACATAGCCAATGATATGAAGAGTATCTTGGTCTGCGGAATTTGCATGCGCAAGCTCCACCCCACACTGTGGGTATATAAGGATCAGAGCGAACAACTAGTGATGGGAAGTTCGGATCATTTTACTGACTCGGACTTTTGAGTCTCGTTCATCAAAATGAACGAATCTTTTTTTGAGTCATTTCGTTAATTTCGTTCATTTTAGCAAAATGTAATTAAAATGTTACGTGTTACTTCCCCAACACATCTACTACTTATGCAAACGTTGATCCCACTACAAACAATACAAAACTACAATGCTATAAGATTCAGAAATGATTAATTCATTCATTACCTGGGTCTTCAGTTTATGACAAGCTGATTAAGCTCACCTCACCTCTTGTCTGACAAGTCTTCGGGTTTAAGTCATTCCTTAATGACGTGACAGGCAGTCCCATGCTAAACCAATGCAGTCTGAGCCGGTAAGAGAATTGATTAGTTCATTTCATGAGTCTGTCGGGTTTTTGAGTCGTTCCTTAATCACGTGACAGACCCATACACTAAACCAATGCATTCTGAGCCGGAAAGAGAACTGATTAGTTCTTTTTATGAGTCTTTCGGGTTTTGAGTCGTTCCTTAAACACATGACAGACCGTATACACTAAACCAATGCATTCTGAGCCGGAAAGAGAATTGATTAGTTCATTTCATGAGTATTTCGGGTTTTTGAGTCGTTCCTTAATCACGTAACAGACCCATACACTAAGCCAATGCATTCTGAGCCGGAAAGAGAACTGATTAGTTCTTTTTATGAGTCTTTCGGGTTTTTGAGTCGTTCCTTAAACACGTGACAGACCCATACACTAAGCCAATGCATTCTGAGCTGGAAAGAGAATTGATTAGTTCTTTTTATGAGACTTTCGGGTTTTTGAGTCGTTCCTTAAACACGTGACAGACCCATACACTAAACCAATGCATTCTGAGCCGGAAAGAGAACTGATTAGTTCTTTTTATGAGTCTTTCGGGTTTTTGAGTCGTTCCTTAATCACGTGACAGACCCATACACTAAGCCAATGCATTCTGAGCCGGAAAGAGAATTGATTAGTTCTTTTTATGAGACTTTCGGGTTTTTGAGTCGTTCCTTAAACACGTGACAGACCCATACACTAAACCAATGCATTCTGAGCCGGAAAGAGAACTGATTAGTTCTTTTTATGAGTCTTTCGGGTTTTTGAGTCGTTCCTTAATCACGTGACAGACCCATACACTAAGCCAATGCATTCTGAGCCGGAAAGAGAATTGATTAGTTCTTTTTATGAGACTTTCGGGTTTTTGAGTCGTTCCTTAATCACGTGACAGACCCATACACTAAGCCAATGCATTCTGAGCCGGAAAGAGAACTGATTAGTTCTTTTTATGAGTCTTTCGGGTTTTGAGTCGTTCCTTAAACACGTGACAGACCCATACACTAAGCCAATGCATTCTGAGCCGGAAAGAGAATTGATTAGTTCTTTTTATGAGACTTTCGGGTTTTTGAGTCGTTCCTTAATCACGTAACAGACCCATACACTAAACCAATGCATTCTGAGCCGGAAAGAGAACTGATTAGTTCTTTTTATGAGTCTTTCGGGTTTTTGAGTCGTTCCTTAATCACGTGACAGACCCATACACTAAACCAATGCATTCTGAGCCGGAAAGAGAACTGATTAGTTCTTTTTATGAGTCTTTCGGGTTTTTGAGTCGTTCCTTAAACACGTGACAGACCCATACACTAAGCCAATGCATTCTGAGCTGGAAAGAGAATTGATTAGTTCTTTTTATGAGACTTTCGGGTTTTTGAGTCGTTCCTTAAACACGTGACAGACCCATACACTAAACCAATGCATTCTGAGCCGGAAAGAGAACTGATTAGTTCTTTTTATGAGTCTTTCGGGTTTTTGAGTCGTTCCTTAATCACGTGACAGACCCATACACTAAGCCAATGCATTCTGAGCCGGAAAGAGAATTGATTAGTTCTTTTTATGAGACTTTCGGGTTTTTGAGTCGTTCCTTAAACACGTGACAGACCCATACACTAAACCAATGCATTCTGAGCCGGAAAGAGAACTGATTAGTTCTTTTTATGAGTCTTTCGGGTTTTGAGTCGTTCCTTAAACACGTGACAGACCCATACACTAAGCCAATGCATTCTGAGCCGGAAAGAGAATTGATTAGTTCTTTTTATGAGACTTTCGGGTTTTTGAGTCGTTCCTTAATCACGTAACAGACCCATACACTAAACCAATGCATTCTGAGCCGGAAAGAGAACTGATTAGTTCTTTTTATGAGTCTTTCGGGTTTTTGAGTCGTTCCTTAATCACGTGACAGACCCATACACTAAACCAATGCATTCTGAGCCGGAAAGAGAACTGATTAGTTCTTTTTATGAGTCTTTCGGGTTTTTGAGTCGTTCCTTAAACACGTGACAGACCCATACACTAAGCCAATGCATTCTGAGCCGGAAAGAGAATTGATTAGTTCTTTTTATGAGACTTTCGGGTTTTTGAGTCGTTCCTTAAACACGTGACAGACCCATACACTAAACCAATGCAGTCTGAGCCGGAAAGAGAATTGATTAGTTCATTTCATGAGTCTTTCGGGTTTTTGAGTCGTTCCTTAATCACGTGACAGACCCATACACTAAACCAATGCATTCTGAGCCGGAAAGAGAACTGATTAGTTCTCTTCATGAGTCTTTCGGGATTTGAGTCGTTCCTTAATCACGTGACAGACCCATACGCTATTTCTGACATTTCTGTCACTGTTTTTGTTACTGTTTCTTGAGGATCTGTGGTGTGTTATTATAAATAAATAAAGCCCTGTTATAAATAAAATATTGATTAATTTATCTTTTTGACTGTCTATCTGTAAATAAACACTAGGCTATATAATAATATAATAATCCAAGCCTACAAGTATTTATAGCCTAGTTTGTTTTTTTTTCACATTTTTGATAATACAATACACAAAGCACACAAACCCATCTTCTTTAATCTAATTTTGACTGTTTAAAAGTTTAATTTGACACAATTAAAAATTTTACTACACCTGCTCAAAAGCATTTTTTTAATTCATGATTAATCTTGCATTGCATAATGTGTGCTTATACAAACCACAAGTAAATCACATTCATATATTTAATATGGACAAAATTTTTTGTTTGCAATTTCAAGAAGGCTATATTTACATACAACTAACCTGACAGTTGAGTCGTTCATACAGGTTTTGTAATGAAAACTAGTCTACAATTAAGAAACCCTTAGAAAATAGTAAACATTGAGTTTACATGTGATTCATTTAAAATACTTAATTTATTATTCCAATATCCAAATATGATACTAAATCCCACAGAAAAAGGGTTTCTATTTGTAGCGTGCTGTCTTTGAATTATAAACAAGACAAACATTTGCTGAATAAAAGGTTAGCCAATACAAACATTTATAGAAAACAGTTGACAATGAATAGAAAGGACCAATAAGAGCAAACGCATCGAGTATTCAAGAATATCAAGAAGTTAGTCATATAATGAGGGGTTGTGATAACTAAAGCGTCCGTCATTTACCGAATCTTAAAAACACGGGTGGATAGTTAAAAATCTTTTCTGACAAAAAAAATAACACAAGCAAGAACAAATTTTAAACCAAACACGGCTATTTTCATTTTACCTCTCTGTGCGCGCACGCGTTTGTGTTTATGAGAGAGGGCTCGCGCAGCATTGAGACAACGGTCATGTTAAAAGCATAAGTAACTAATGTGCTAGTTTTCATACAAAATAAGTAGGCTATATAACATAATTAGTTACTTTAGTTAGTATTAACACAATAACGCAACACATGTAGGCTATATATGTTTCTCAACACTGAGAATAAATAAATAAACGCCTGTTTCTCCAGACTCGCGCTTGTCAGTCAGTCACACATCACAACATTTTCATAATCAGCGATTTCAATTTTATTTAGATTTGTTGTTCAACATTACTTGTACCTTTTTTTACTCGTTTACCATAAGGTGTCAGAAGTACCATGACTGCTGTATTGTTCTCGCTTGAGAATTCAGTCACAGACGGCGGGAGTGGAAGGAGGGATCGAGTGGGATTTTGTGTTGCTGTCGATTTGCAGTCTCTTTTTATTGATAGGCTGTACGCATTTGTCAATCATCCCCTCTTGCTATTTAGGAAAATGAACCCAGCGCTCAGATTGGTCGAACTCTTTTGCTGGATTTGAGCACTAGGCGTGCACAGAGGAGTCACCGGGTTTTTGCGTAGTATAGAATGACAAATCGTACCAGCGTACTTTGAGGTCAAAATGCGTACTTGGTACGCAAAATGCGTACATGTTGGCAGGTCTGAGATTCCTGAGCTCGCACAACCGTTCTCGGGAGTATGCTAGAATCAGCCAGTGAATTCAGCCATGCGAAGGAGGAACGCACTCGAAAATGCTTTTGGGTGTTAACATCTTGAACAGGAGTCTGTGAAGAGCCCGGTTCAAAGCCCGAAGGTCCAGGATTGGCCGTAACCCACCTGTTTTCTTGGGTACAATGAAGTAGGTATTTTAGTGAAGTGGCGACAATGGAGTGATTCTCCCTGGAGAGATGGAGTGGACTTTAAGGTTTCCTTTTTGACTGAAACTCTGTCCACATTGTTGGCAGGTGAAAGGTTTCTCTAAAGTGTGAATTTTCATGTGGACTATAAGGTATGCTTTTTGACTGTAACTCTTTCCACATTGTTGACAGGTATAAGGCTTTTCTGCAGTATGAATTCTCATGTGGACTGATGGGACTTTCTCTAGTGTGAACTCTCAAGTGGACTTTAAGGTATCTATGTTGTTTAAAATTCTTTCCGCACTGTTGGCAGGTGAAATAACTTTTAGGTCCTGTCTTTTGCGCTCTTTTTCGTAAAGAAGAATTTTTTAGCCTGTGTTGATCTTTTCCCAGTCAAGAAATCATTATGTTCATCATAATGTTTTTTCTCTTCTTCCCTTTCATTAAGTTCATGAGTCACCTCTTTCAGTGCCATCAGGTCTAGGACAAAAACAGACATAAAACAATTTAGAGATTTAAAGCATCAAAACAAACAACATGTATGATCTATACCAGAGGTGTCCAACCCTGCTCCTGGAGAGCTACAATCCTACAGATTTCAGCTCCAACCCCAATCAAGCACACCTGAACCAGATAATCAGGGTGTTCAGGGTTGCTTAATAATTTTAATAATTACAGACAGGAGTGTTGGAGCAGGGTTGAAACTGAGGTCTGCAGGACAGAAGCTCTCCAGGAGCAGGGTTGGACACCCCTGATCTATACCCTACCCTATGGATCAGGGATGTGCAGCTTTGGTCCTGGAGGACCACCGTCTTGCAGAGACTTGGGGTTAAATTTTGAGGTTGGCTTAAATTTTGCATGTGTGTTTGATCAGGGATGGAGCTAAGCTCTTCAGAATAGTGTCCCTCCAGGACCCGAATTGGCCATCCCGTCTAAAGATCTTATACTCAATACACCAGTGGTTTTCAAACCTGGTCCAAAGGGACCCACGACTGTACATTCTGTATCGCGTCTGTATTTTTCACATCTAGTTAAGATCATGAGTTTGTTAGAAGATTGTTGACATTGATGGAGGAATTTGCAGCTTTAATCGCAAACTACTATTCCTGTTCATCAATAAGGTGAGAACTGGACCCCTTATAAACCTAAATATAGTTTAATTCATTGAAAAGTGTTCTGTTCTATTAGTTATAGAAGATATTAATTATGTCAGACAAGCACACACACATAAGTAGTAACCATTCTGTACTCTGGCAGGGTTAGCAATCTCACTACATCCGTACCAAGCCTAATCCTAATCCAACCGTGCCTCTTCAAGCGGTCCAGGGAACAGTACTGAGCAATCACATGAGTCAGACGAATCAGACTCAGGGGGTCAAAAGTGCTTGGCCCATTTTCGATTGTCTAGTGCAAGTACACCTCTAATTTTTTTATTTTAAAACACATTTTGAGATTTTCTGTCATTTATGACATCACACTTTCCCGTTATTGACAGAATTTTCCAGCAGTCTGTTTTCACTTGTATATGGTAGGGGTGCTCATCTAAAACAGTATAAAACCTGCAGATCAAAACACAGATGAAGTAGCAGAAACAAGCGATAAAAGCTTTAATCTAGGGCTGCAACAACGAATCGATAAAATTCGATTATTAAAAGAGTTGGCAACGAATTTCATTATCGATTTGTTGTGTCGCGCGACTATTACGCCTCTCAATAAGACGTGGAGATGTTTGAGTATAAAAACGCACGGTTGAGAGCGAAGCAGAGCGGAGCAAAAATAAATAAATAAATAAATAGCAGAGCGGAGGTAGAGGAAAGACCATCGGAGAGACCCGTAACGTTGTTCTGAACAGGCGCGCCGTTGGCAGGACCTCCGCAGTTTTGAAAAGACACAAATCGACCCCCACACTTTTGATACGGGCTGCTTCAATCAGTCACACTATATCATCTTTTAGCTTTGGATATTTTCTTTCAAATGAGACCATTTTCACGTTTTTTCACGCTTTCGTTCATAAATAATCAACTGTTTTGTCGCGGATGTGAACAGGAAATGCGCTCTCGCACGAAGAAACACGCGATCTCCAAACAATCGATCAAAGCGTGCTAACGTTTTAGGACAGGTCGATGGTATATAAATCATGCCCGAATGTCAATCAAGCCAAACCGTCCATTCAGAAACCGAGAATTTGACACTTTAAGGTAAGGAGGCTGATTTCTCAGGTTGACGCGCGAGCTGGCTTGACTGAAGTTTTCGTGAGGATTTAAGGTTTATGGACACTTTTGATTTTGGTAATTACATCTAGAAAGATAAAAGCCTTGATGGCATCCATAAAATAGATATCTGAAAGCGAAACCAAAGTGATATGGCCTCGTCCAGTGAGGAGGACGCATGAGAGGAGACCTGCGCATTTAATTGGTTTATACTGTAATACTGCATTTACAATGCTTATCAGTGGCATACACTTTGATTGCGAAAGTGAAAATCCAAAAGACTATGACTAAAACTAAATCAAAATTTGCTGTCAAAATTAACACTGATCTGTTGTCCTGTATTTATTCTGTGTTTTGTCTTATATCGGTTATTGTTGACAAATATATTTGTGTTTGTTATACTTTTTAAATTTCATTTTAAAGTTTTTTTATAGCACTTGGTCATCTTAAGCTAAACAAAAATACACATCTTTTTGTGCACTTTATTTAAAAAAAAAAAAAAACCTATATGTTTGGCAGATGTAAAGCATGCATGTGTATGTTTTTTGTGTTAGTCCATTTGTTTTTGTTTTTTATTACTTTAACAGCTCAGGGATGTTAAAAGAGCAACCTGTTTTTGCACGTTCTGAGGATTTTTTTCCACTGTGAATTTGTACTGTCATTTCTGTTTTTGAATAAAAGGTTGGAAATTAATGTTTTTTTCCCTCCGATTCATCGATTAATTGTAAAAATAATCGACAGATTAATCGATTATTGAAATAATCGTTAGTTGCAGCCCTACTTTAATCAATTACATGCAAACTCACACAATCATCAGTCATTAATCAACACTAAAATCAAAGCTTTTTAATGTTACTGAATGAAATATAGAGCACATGAAGAGATGTATGAAAGGTATCAAAAGTAGAAAATGCAGGCTTTGGGGGGTGGGAGTTGATGGATGTGATCTATGAATCTGATCCAGACAAGGTCTTTATAAAAAAATAATAATAATAAAAAAAAAAAATCTCAGCTTTTTGTTCAAAATGTTGCTTTTTAAAAAAATAATAATAATAATAATAATAATGATGATGAAACGTAACAAATTTAAAGAGTTATTTAAAAAGACTGCATAAAGGTAGAATGAAATTTTTGTTTTGTTTTGATTCTTTTATTAAAAGCAGAGGCTGTAGCATGTTTCTTGACATATTTCATGTTCAGCTAATACAAAATCTTCATCACTGGCTGGCAACTTTTAAAAAAAACTTTAAAAAAAAAATGCTTATGAGATGTGGCATCCTTGTTTTCCTTATCTGCTTTGTACTTTGTGATCAACAAAAACAGAAAAATTAATACTTTTTACGGCACTGATAAACCTGTGGTGCGTTTCTTCCCCACCACAGAAACCAAGATATCAAAATGTAATCATTTATGCAGTGCCGGCCCTAGCCTCTTTGGCTCCCTAGGCAAGATTTTTTTTGGGGCCCGCTTATATTGCGATTTATCCACAGGGGCGAATCTAGAAAATTATGTATAGGGTGGCAAAGGGGTGGCATGAGGTCTATGAGGGGTGGCAACACCAAAGCAAGCGCTCATGCATAGTTTTTGGAGATTTATAGCCATACATACATTGCATTACCAGAGAGTATCTATATATTGTTTAAAATTAATAAATAACAAAATTTCAATATCCATCATGGCACCAAGTAAATACACTATATGAAAAATTTCTAAATGAGCCTGTGCTTGTATCACTAAAGGAGATGAGAATATTATTAATATTACAAAGGGCTACTTAAATGGAATAAATCACATTTTAGTGCAAGTTAAACAGCAACAAAACAATTTTTGAGTTTGTTATTAAAAGAGGTGGGAATGTCTGTGTGTGTTCACCCAGAACACCCTATCAACCACATACTCTAGCAACACCCCAGCAACTGCATAGCAAGAGCCTAGCAACCACCCAGAATCTCCTAGCAACTACCAAGCAACACTTTAGCAATCACCCAGAGCATCTATATTCTGGCCTAACTGACCAAAGTTCATACATTTTTTTAAACAAGATTGAAGTTGGGTTTATGACAAGCAAACATAAATTTGTCCTTCAAACTTTTCAGTCTCTATTGTTTTTCATGATTGCTAATGCACAATGAAGATGAGGCACTCGAGTCAGGAGGAACAACAATGCCGGCTGTCGCGGTCCACAAAACTGAATCATGAACAGTTTTTAAAAGCAGTTTTTAATACTAATGTACTCAGCAAATGTGTTTATTTTAACTGTGCGATGACGCCACATACTCTTTAATCTGTAATGACAAATAATTAATTTATAACATTAACAATATTACTCGTTGAATTCATTTTGGGAGTGATGACTGAATGTATTTTTAGTAAAATGCCTGTATATAAGATTGTCATTTATGTGAATCAACTTATATTGATTAACTGCATTTTGAAAGAAAAAAAAATGTGCTTTTTGGGGGAAAAATATTTTTTTTTAATAATGTTTTTTTAATAAACCTTTCAAAATGTAGATTTGAATTTTTAGTGTTTTTATAACTAAAAGATGCTATGTGAAAGTTTGAAACAGAAAATGGTGGTTTTCATCTTGCCACTTTCTTGGTAAAGAAAACACCTTTTTACTCAAATTAATCAAAATGGAGTTATTGTGTTTTGGAACCAAACTCTTCATTTAGTAGTGAGGAAATTTCACGAATGGACTTATTGCACAGGTGGCAACACCATGCTTGAATTCACTGAGATCCTGAGAGCGACCCATTCTTTCACAAATGTTTGTAGAAGTAGTCGGCATGCCTAGTGCTTGATTTTATACACCTTGTGGCCATGGAAGTGATTGAAACACCTGAATTCAATGATTTGGAGGGGTGTCCCAATAAATTTGGCAATATAGTGTGTCAAGCTTGGTAAAATTATCTCATTGAGTATGTTTACATGGACAACAATATTCCGATATTAACACGATTAAGACAATACTCCGATTAAGAAACTACCATGTAAACAGCTATTTTTGATTACCTTAATCTGACTTTAGTCACATTTTTGAGTGCATTATAAACATATATTAATCACACTATTAACATCATGTATACACATAATACACAGACGGCAGTGGTCAACCGTTTTGACGGCAAACAAGAAAGCAAGTAAGAAGCCTCTCACCTCATCTGAGTTTGTCAAGGTGACATGAATGAAATGTTGCCAAATCAAAAGGCATAGGAGGCCTGTTGCTGGAGAATTTGTATCCATCATCGTCTATTTACAGAGACCCCCACATGAGAGGGAAAATAAATTGTAGGCTAAATCGTGCGAAAGATTCACTAATTCATTCCCTCCATTTACTAAATTGTGCGCATGGTTTACTAATTTGATTTATAAATCATGCACATGATCAAGTAAACGAATTAGTAAATCATGTGTACAATTTATTTATTTTTTCTTGCATTCATATGCAGGGCTCTGTATCCATTTTCGTAAAATTAAAAATGAAACACCCAAAACTGTATATGGTACCATAACGAAGACGAACTGTGCGGTGATATGTGAAATTCTGTAGAGGACGTCGGACGGCGTGCCGTGGGGATGCCATTAATCGATCTATGTTCTATAACATGTAGAACGGGAACATGAAAGGAATATTCTAAAAGCAACTAGAAGGCCTTAATCAGATGATTGTCTTATTCAGAATAAGGTCAATAATTGTAATCGTCTGAAAGAAGAATGTCATATACACCTAAGAAGGCTTGAGGATGAGTTAATCATGGGATAATTTTCATTTTTGGGTGAACTTTTACTTTAATGTTCAATTACTGCTATGTTAAAGTATGTTAAAATGATAGTACAGCACTTTTGAGCATGAACAGAAAAACTTTACTTTTCCATTGTTCTCTATTCAGAAGAAGATATTGAGTTTAATGTTGCACAAAATATTCTCTATTTCTGTAGAGCTGGACATTTTAATAATGATCAAATGACTTCAGTTCAGCTGTGAGA
This sequence comes from Chanodichthys erythropterus, assembly GCF_024489055.1. Taxonomy (NCBI): domain Eukaryota; kingdom Metazoa; phylum Chordata; class Actinopteri; order Cypriniformes; family Xenocyprididae; genus Chanodichthys; species Chanodichthys erythropterus. Next base: position 67,305,296 of record NC_090223.1, on the reverse strand, counting down.
ATAAAACCAACCTGTTTGTTCCTCAGTATCTTCATGTTTCACACTGAATGTTTCTTCAATCTTTATTTCTTCAGGCTCATCTTTAATAAACTCCATCTTTATGTCTTCACTCTCTTCCTCTTTAATGAACGCCATCTTTAAGAAGAGAATTAACAGAGTTAATGGTTTAGACAAAAACATTGAAAACACTATAATTAACAATTTATATGTAGGCATTTATGATCTACACTTGCTATTTAATGAATTATAGATTGTATTTAAATGATTACACTGATGAAAACATGATTAGTTTGTTAGTGTTTGTTGTTCTCGTTCATGTTCACTGTTTGAGCAGCACGAGTCGTGATTCACTGAATCATTTCTCAAAGTGTTTGACTCAATTGACTCGGAGTTGAAAAGTTCAGTTTCTCCATCATTACTCTCCAGAGACTGAACTCGAGCTTATGATAAACTGATTTATGATATATAGGCTGTTTCTCAATTCCAAGAATGCAGAGAACGGACTTGTGTTCTCGTAGAGTCCGGTCTTGCCAGGCGACCTTGAAAGAACGATCTCGGAAGGACAGAGAACGCATCATTTGAGAATTGAGATGTGCTGCGATCTTGTTGCTCAACTGACCGTCCCAGCATATTATAAGTGGCTAATGCACAATAAATACAACATAACATCACAAACAATTGTCATAACCTGTTAAAATTATTTCATATTATTATAGACATTGTTTTCATATAATTTTATTTCTTTTTATTTCACCGCGTGTATTTATGAAAATAAGTAGCCTTTGGCTGTTATGCTTTGTCAATGTTAAGATTATTTTTGTATGCCAATAAAAATACTGCAGGCTTTCTTCAGGTTATCATTTTATTAAAATTAAGCAAAACAAACGGTTTACTTTCACGAGCTCTCACGCATTTGCGAGCTTGTAGCTGGAATCTCACGAGAACTTTAAAGCTTACAGGCTTCCGTACGTCGACCGCCGCAGCGTCTTCTGGGATTTTTAACGGTTCGATTCCCTCAAGTTTGCATTCGATGCATCCTCGATATCAAGAACACATCCGGGTACTTTCATGCGTCCGCTGTCACTACATGATCCGTACCGGAAACACGATTTGTTCTGCGCATGCGCGAATTTACTGCCACTTCCTGTCACCGCTAACGTTTTTACGACAACAACATCACTGTTACGATTTGTACTCTGTGTGTGAATATTATCGATTTATAGAGACGTGCTGGAGAGTGACATATGATAGCATTATGGATTCGTTTGCGTTGTATGTACATATTCAAGAATATCTGTTAAAAGGAGAAATTCCTGATAATCTCACAGAGCGTCGGAAGGTGAAACGGACCTCTACGAATTTTATTATCAAAGGTAACTATGGCCTAATTTCATAGACAGGGCTTGGATATAAGCCAGGATAAGGCCAAAACTCAACTATGGTATTTTAGTAGCTTTTATGAACGTGCCTTAAAAAATTTGCTGGTGTGCATTTTAAGACAAAACAATGGCAGTCATATATTTCAGGATAAGTCAGTGCAAGTTACTTTCAGTTAAAACAGCTCAAATATGCATTTTAGTCTGGGACTAGCTTAAGCCTTATCTGTGAAGCCGGTGTATGAGTACCAAGAGATTTTATAATGAAAAATAGAACTGCCTGTCTGGAACAACCTGGTTCATGTGCTTAATTCGCAAATTTTGTATAAAATACCAAGCTTTGTTAAAGGGATAGTTCACCCAAAAATGGAAATTCTGTCATCATTTACTCCCCCTCATGTTGTTTCAAACCTGTATGTGTTTTTTCTTCTGTTGAACACAAAACAATATATTTTGATGAATAGTTGGTAATCAATGAAGAATAGTTGGTAATCAATGAAGAATAGTTGGTAATCAATGAAGAATAGTTGGTAATCAAACAGCTGACAGTAGTCATCGAATTCCATAGTAGAAAAAAAACAAATACAATGGAAGTCAGTGGTTACTGTCAACTATTTGATTACCAACATTCTTCAAATTATCTTCTTTTGTGTTCAACTGAAGAAAGACGGACGGACATTTTCTTTTTTCCTCTTAAAACAGACGACAGACTCTTCTACATCAGCCCCAGTAGGCAATACATGCGGCTATTTGTCCTGTCAGAGGAAGAGAAGAGGTCTGTTCTTACAGAGTGCCACAATAACCCTGGGACTGGCAATCACAGTGGTGTCAGAGGCACTCAAAACAGGGTTATTGCTGGTTACTATTGGTCTACAATTATCCAGGATGTGAAAGACTGGGTAATGTACTGTAGAGGTGTTACTTTTTCTTTTAGTTTTGCTAGTTTTTGTTATACATCTATACTTTAGAATGTCTCTTTTTTACCACCTCTGATTGTTAGATACGTCTTTGATTTAGAAGTTATATTTATTGTCATCACCAACTTGTCAACTGGCTGTTTTTATAGACATTTTGTTCAAAAAATTTTTGTTGCTTTTTTAGGTCAGATCTTGTCACCGCTGCCAGTTAAATGACCCAATAAAGACTGTTGTGCCAGTCTTGCATTCCATTAAGGTACTGCTTACAATGTTTAAGCATACTGATGAGACTAACCAGCTAGTCTCAAGTTGTGTACAGTTTTACCAGCATTTGGCTGATGTAAATTTTATGCCATGCAGGTAAAAGAAGCTTGGGAGGTGCTTGGTTTGGATTTGATTGGACCACTGCCAGAAACAGCACGCAACAAGAAGTACGTCCTTACCATGACAGACCTGTACACCAAGTGGGTGATTGCAGAACCCATGCAATCTAAGACGGCAACTGAGGTGTCTGCAATAATAACCGCAAAGTTGTACTTGTTCGGCATGGTTAGGAAAATCATTACAGACCAAGGGAAGGAGTTTGTTAACGAAGTGAAGTTTTGTAAAGTTTTAATTATGTTTTTTCCCCATCTACTCTTGTCTCAAAATATATCGTTATATACAATTACTCCTGTAACGAATCATCACTCGACATGGGATCCATTTAGCAGGCTTTATTGCAATATTCGTGGTCGTACAGGCAGGGGTCAGAACCAGCAAACACAGCAATGTAGAACAGGCAGAATCGTAAACGGAGGCAGGCAGTAGATCAGGGTCACAAGCAAGTATCACAGTCCAGAGAACAGGCAACAAGTCAAAAGGTAGGCAGCGATGAATCAATAAACGGTAAACAGACAGGAATGGCAACGGGAGACAAACAGGGTATATAAACGCTCAGAAATGATAGCCGGGGCAATAATCAAGACTTCGCGGTGAGTTGGTGTATGTGTGAGTCCTTTATAGTCCAGGTAATGCGTATCAGCTGGGTGTGGTGATTAGTGTGGAGTGTGCATGACTGTATGTGGCAACAGGTGATTGGTGGAGTGAGTGCATGTGATAGACAGGGGGGATGATGGGAAATGTAGTCCGAAACTTGACAGGGGCAGACGGTGATCGTGACATAACGCCCCCCTCCCGGAAGGCGCGACCTCGCGCCGTAGATGACACCAATAAGGGAGGGGGGGTGGGTGCATTGGAGATTAAACAGCTGACAGGAACGGAATCTCCAATGCAGGTTCCAGAACAGCCACGGCAGGTCAGGTGCTATGGGCAGCCACGGCGGGTCAGGTGGCTCAGGCGGCCACGGCAGGTCAGGTGGCTCGGGCGGCCACGGCAGTTCAGTCGGCTCGGGCAGCCACGGCAGTTCAGTCGGCTCGGGCAGCCACGGCAGGTCAGGCGGCTCGGGCAGCCACGGCAGGTCAGGCGGCTTGGGCAGCCACGGCAGGTCAGGTGGCTCAGGCGGCCACGGCAGGTCAGGTGGTCTGGGCAGTTCAGGGACCGCTGATGGCCGCGGCCGTGCAGGGTTCCCACCCACAAACTCCCCACCCCTAGGTATACTGCCCCCCCCCAAAAAGTTCTTAGGGATTTCAGCGGGGCCCGTCGCAGGTTCGTGGGCAAGGGGTTCGGGTGGCGGCGGCAGGGCCAGGCGTGTGGGTGAAGCCGTCAGGGCAAGACTCCTGAGTGGCGCCGACAGGGCAAGACTCCTGAGTGGCGCCGGCAGGGCTGGAAGCGTGGATTGCGCCGGCAGGGCTAGAAGCGTGGATGGCGCCGGCAGGGCTAGAAGCGTGGATGGCGCCGGCAGGGCAAGAAGCACAGGTGGCGCCGGCAGGGCAAGAAGCACAGGTGGCGCCGGCAGAGCGAGGAGCACAGGTGGCGCCGGCAGGACAAGACGTTTGGACGTAAGAGAGGGAAGAACAGATGGAGCCTTCCTCCTCCTCCTCCTCTTCCGAGGATGAGGCGATGGTTCACTGACTGGAGCGGTTTCTGGAGCAGACTCACTGGCTGAAGCGGACTCAATGGCTGGAACAACCCCTGCATCCTTGAGCACCGCAGGGGCGGCCATCTTGCCCGTGGGCACTGGCAAAGCAGCCATTTCGTCCATCGCGTCCAGGGTGCATAAGTCCACTGCAATCGGCGAACAAGAGTCCATAGCAACCGGCGAGCTTGAGAGCGTTGAAACCGGCGAGCTTGAGAGTGTTGAAACCGGCGAGCTTGAGAGCGTTGAAACCGGCGAGCTTGAGAGCGTTGAAACCGGCGAGCTTGAGAGCGTTGAAACCGGCGAGCTTGAGAGCGTTGAAACCGGCGAGCTTGAGAGCGTTGAAACCGGCGAGCTTGAGAGCGTAGCAACCGGCAGTTTTGAGAGCGAAGCGGCCGGCTGGCTTGAGAGCGACGCGGCCGGCGGGCCTGAATGCGAAGCGGCCGGCGGGCTTGAGTGCGAAGCGGCCGGCGGGCTTGAGTGCGAAGCGACCGGCGGGCTTGAGAGCGAAGCGGCCGGCGGGCTTGAGTGCGAAGCGGCCACCGGGCTTGAGAGCGAAGCGGCCACCGGGCTTGAGAGTGGAGTGGCCGGCGGAGACTTGAGTGCGGAGAGCGAAGTGGTCACCGGGCTTGAGAGCGAAACGGCCGACGGAGACTTGGGGATGCCAGCTGCTCGGACTGAAATCAACGGTGGATCGGTCACACTGGAACGCAACCCTCTCCACTCCCGGACTGATCTAGAGACCTGACGTGACTCTGGGCGATCAGCGGCGACGTGACGTTGCTCTGGGCGATCAGCGAAGGCGTGACGTTGCTCTGGGCGATCAGTGAAGGCGTGACGTTGCTCTGGGCGATCAGCGGAGACGTGACGTGGCTCTGGGCGATCTGCGAAGGCTTGACGTGGCTCTGGGCGATCAGCGGAGATGTGGCTCGGTGTTGTTATGGTGGTAGCCGCCATTTTGTGAATGTCCTTTGGCGCAGCGGCCATTACGTGGTTTATCTCGGTGTCGCATTCCTCCGCGACCCCCACGGTAAACGGAGAACCAACAGTCAATAACACATAGTCCAGGAAATGACTAAGAGAAGAACGGGGTCCCTCACGAATTAATTGTTCTTTGAGTGGTTGGTTGACACCATCGCAGAAAAAGTCAATAAGTGCACAGTCAGGCAGATCTGAATAATATGCAATGTTCAGGTATTCTGTGATGTAATCGTCCAGTGATCGTGTGCCCTGCGTACTCCACAACAACAATTGATTAATGTCCATACCGTGTAGAGATCCTCCGGGAAAGCTGCTGGATCGTGGTGGTGGCGAAGTCTTCTGTAACGAATCATCACTCGACATGGGATCCATTTAGCAGGCTTTATTGCAATATTCGTGGTCGTACAGGCAGGGGTCAGAACCAGCAAACACAGCAATGTAGAACAGGCAGAATCGTAAACAGCGGCAGGCAGTAGATCAGGGTCACAAGCAAGTATCACAGTCCAGAGAACAGGCAACAAGTCAAAAGGTAGGCAGCGATGAATCAATAAACGGTAAACAGACAGGAATGGCAACGGGAGACAAACAGGGTATATAAACGCTCAGAAATGATAGCCGGGGCAATAATCAAGACTTCGCGGTGAGTTGGTGTATGTGTGAGTCCTTTATAGTCCAGGTAATGCGTATCAGCTGGGTGTGGTGATTAGTGTGGAGTGTGCATGACTGTATGTGGCAACAGGTGATTGGTGGAGTGAGTGCATGTGATAGACAGGGGGGATGATGGGAAATGTAGTCCGAAACTTGACAGGGGCAGACGGTGATCGTGACACTCCACTATTGCAAATTTAACTGATGATCTCCCTGCAGCTAAACAACAGCATTTTCAGCATGCTGAAAATTAAACATGCTGTCTCCAGTGCATACCATCCCCAGACCAACGGACAGGTAACTCTTTGGATATCTGTCCAGTAAGATCTATTGTTTTCTTATGGTTATTTATCAACCTTATAAATGCATTGATATGTACAGGATGAAAGAACCAATCAGAATATTAAGCGTACTCTCAGGAAGTATGTGAATGACAACCACAATGATTGGGACCTCCACCTTCCTGCTGTGGTACATGGAATCAACACTGCAAAGCAGGTTGTCTTAACACGCTTACTTAATATATCTGTAATATCTATCATTAGTTGTCAATGGTGTAACTGAATTAATGTATATATGTAATGTTGAGGGTGGAGGTTTTCCTGATAATAGAAATTTAATAGTTAATGGGAATCTTCGGTAATGCTTTAGATTACAGCCCGAAAAGTACTACGTAATTACAACGAATTTACAGTGTAACTATCGATAATTATAGTGTACCTATACAGTAAGTATGTGTAAGTATAGGGGAACAATATGTAAAGTATTGGGAATAAAGGGGTAACAACCAGGAAACTATCAAATTATTTATACTGTAAGTATTTTAGAACTAAGGGGTACTTACACTGTTAAGATAGACAACAATCTTACATTTGGGAGCAATTTAGTGAGAAAGTGTACTGATTAAGTTGTTTCAGGGCAAGTAGAAAGAACTATTGCAATCTTTTTTAATACATGGGCAAATATAGCTACTTTTGTTTCGTGTAGTTACAGGGTAAGTATGACATTACAGGCCGTAAATTAAAGTGGAGCTTGTTACCCTCTTATTTCATGTAGTTACAGGGTAAGTATGACATTACGGGCCGTAGTGGAGCTTGTTACCCTCTTATTTCATGTAGTTACAGGGTAAGTATCACATTACGGGCCGTAGTGGAGCTTGTTACCCTCTTATTTCATGTAGTTACAGGGTAAGTATGACATTACGGGCCGTAAATTAAAGTGGAGCTTGTTACCCTCTTATTTCATGTAGTTACAGGGTAAGTATGACATTACGGGCCGTAAATTAAAGTGGAGCTTGTTACCCTCTTATTTCATATAGTTACAGGGTGAGTATGACATTACGGGCCGTAAATTAAAGTGGAGCTTGTTACCCTCTTATTTCATGTAGTTACAGGGTAAGTATGACATTACGGGCCGTAAATTAAAGTGGAGCTTGTTACCCTCTTATTTCATGTAGTTACAGGGTAAGTATGACATTACGGGCCGTAGTGGAGCTTGTTACCCTCTTATTTCATGTAGTTACAGGGTAAGTATGACATTACGGGCCGTAGTGGAGCTTGTTACCCTCTTATTTCATATAGTTACAGGGTAAGTATGACATTACGGGCCGTAAATTAAAGTGGAGCTTGTTACCCTCTTATTTCATGTAGTTAAAGGGTAAGTATGACATTACAGGCCGTAAATTAAAGTGGAGCTTGTTACCCTCTTATTTCATGTAGTTACAGGGTAAGTATGACATTACGGGCCGTAGTGGAGCTTGTTACCCTCTTATTTCATGTAGTTACAGGGTAAGTATGACATTACGGGCCGTAGTGGAGCTTGTTACCCTCTTATTTCATATAGTTACAGGGTAAGTATGACATTACGGGCCGTAAATTAAAGTGGAGCTTGTTACCCTCTTATTTCATGTAGTTAAAGGGTAAGTATGACATTACAGGCCGTAAATTAAAGTGGAGCTTGTTGCCCTCTTATTTCATGTAGTTACAGGGTAAGTATGACATTACGGGCCGTAGTGGAGCTTGTTACCCTCTTATTTCATGTAGTTACAGGGTAAGTATGACATTACGGGCCGTAGTGGAGCTTGTTACCCTCTTATTTCATATAGTTACAGGGTAAGTATGACATTACGGGCCGTAAATTAAAGTGGAGCTTGTTACCCTCTTATTTCATGTAGTTAAAGGGTAAGTATGACATTACAGGCCGTAAATTAAAGTGGAGCTTGTTACCCTCTTATTTCATATAGTTACAGGGTAAATGTGACATTACGGGCCGTAAATTAAAGCGGAGCTTGTTACCCTCTTATTTCATTTAGTTACAGGGTAAATATGACATTACGGGCCGTAAATTAAAGCGGAGCTTGTTACCCTCTTATTTCATGTAGTTACAGGGTAAGCATGACATTACGGGCCGTAAATTAAAGCGGAGCTTGTTACGCTCTTATTTCATGTAGTTACAGGGTAAGTATGACATTACGGGCTGTAAATTAAAGCGGAGCTTGTTACCCTCTTATTTCATGTAGTTACAGGGTAAGCATGACATTACGGGCCGTAAATTAAAGCGGAGCTTGTTACCCTCTTATTTCATGTAGTTAAAGGGTAAGCATGACATTACGGGCCGTAAATTAAAGCGGAGCTTGTTATGCTCTTATTTCATGTAGTTACAGGGTAAGCATGACATTACGGGCCGTAAATTAAAGTGGAGCTTGTTACCCTCTTATTTCATGTAGTTAAAGGGTAAGCATGACATTACGGGCTGTAAATTAAAGTGGAGCTTGTTACCCTCTTATTTCATGTATCATGTATTTACAGGGTAAGTGGAGCTTGTTACACGTACGGCTCGTTATTAACCGTAAATTAAAGTGGAGCTTGTTACCCTCTTATTTCATATAGTTACAGGGTAAGTATGACATTACAGGCCGTAAATTAAAGTGGAGCTTGTTACCCTCTTATTTCATATAGTTACAGGGTAAGTATGACATTATGGGCCGTAAATTAAAGTGGAGCTTGTTACCCTCTTATTTCATATAGTTACAGGGTAAGTATGACATTACGGGCCGTAGTGGAGCTTGTTACCCTCTTATTTCATGTAGTTACAGGGTAAGTATGACATTACGGGCCGTAGTGGAGCTTGTTACCCTCTTATTTCATATAATTACAGGGTAAGTATGACATTACGGGCCGTAAATTAAAGTGGAGCTTGTTACCCTCTTATTTCATGTAGTTACAGGGTAAATATGACATTACGGGCCGTAAATTAAAGCGGAGCTTGTTACGCTCTTATTTCATGTAGTTACAGGGTAAGTATGACATTACGGGCCGTAAATTAAAGCGGAGCTTGTTACCCTCTTATTTCATGTAGTTACATTGTAAATATGACATTACGGGCCGTAAATTAAAGCGGAGCTTGTTACCCTCTTATTTCATGTAGTTACAGGGTAAGCATGACATTACGGGCCGTAAATTAAAGTGGAGCTTGTTACCCTCTTATTTCATGTAGTTACAGGGTAAGCATGACATTACGGGCCGTAAATTAAAGTGGAGCTTGTTACCCTCTTATTTCATGTAGTTACAGGGTAAGTATGACATTACGGGCCGTAGTGGAGCTTGTTACCCTCTTATTTCATATAATTACAGGGTAAGTATGACATTACGGGCCGTAAATTAAAGTGGAGCTTGTTACCCTCTTATTTCATGTAGTTACAGGGTAAATATGACATTACGGGCCGTAAATTAAAGCGGAGCTTGTTACGCTCTTATTTCATGTAGTTACAGGGTAAATATGACATTACGGGCTGTAAGTTAAAGCGGAGCTTGTTACCCTCTTATTTCATGTAGTTACAGGGTAAGCATGACATTACGGGCCGTAAATTAAAGTGGAGCTTGTTACCCTCTTATTTCATGTAGTTACAGGGTAAGCATGACATTACAGGCCGTAAATTAAAGTGGAGCTTGTTACCCTCTTATTTCATGTAGTTACAGGGTAAGTATGACATTACGGGCCGTAAATTAAAGTGGAGCTTGTTACCCTCTTATTTCATTTAGTTACAGGGTAAATATGACATTACGGGCCGTAAATTAAAGCGGAGCTTGTTACCCTCTTATTTCATGTAGTTACAGGGTAAGCATGACATTACAGGCCGTAAATTAAAGTGGAGCTTGTTACCCTCTTATTTCATGTAGTTACAGGGTAAGTATGACATTACGGGCCGTAAATTAAAGTGGAGCTTGTTACCCTCTTATTTCATGTAGTTACAGGGTAAATATGACATTACGGGCCGTAAATTAAAGCGGAGCTTGTTACCCTCTTATTTCATGTAGTTACAGGGTAAGTATGACATTACGGGCCGTAAATTAAAGTGGAGCTTGTTACCCTCTTATTTCATTTAGTTACAGGGTAAATATGACATTACGGGCCGTAAATTAAAGCGGAGCTTGTTACCCTCTTATTTCATGTAGTTACAGGGTAAGCATGACATTACGGGCCGTAAATTAAAGCGGAGCTTGTTACGCTCTTATTTCATGTAGTTACAGGGTAAGTATGACATTACGGGCTGTAAATTAAAGCGGAGCTTGTTACCCTCTTATTTCATGTAGTTACAGGGTAAGCATGACATTACGGGCCGTAAATTAAAGCGGAGCTTGTTACCCTCTTATTTCATGTAGTTAAAGGGTAAGCATGACATTACGGGCCGTAAATTAAAGCGGAGCTTGTTATGCTCTTATTTCATGTAGTTAAAGGGTAAGCATGACATTACGGGCCGTAAATTAAAGCGGAGCTTGTTATGCTCTTATTTCATGTAGTTACAGGGTAAGCATGACATTACGGGCCGTAAATTAAAGTGGAGCTTGTTACCCTCTTATTTCATGTAGTTAAAGGGTAAGCATGACATTACGGGCTGTAAATTAAAGCGGAGCTTGTTACCCTCTTATTTCATGTAGTTACAGGGTAAGCATGACATTACGGGCCGTAAATTAAAGTGGAGCTTGTTACCCTCTTATTTCATGTAGTTAAAGGGTAAGCATGACATTACGGGCCGTAAATTAAAGCGGAGCTTGTTATGCTCTTGTTTCATGTAGTTACAGGGTAAGTATGACATTACGGGCCGTAAATTAAAGTGGAGCTTGTTACCCTCTTATTTCATGTAGTTAAAGGGTAAGCATGACATTACGGGCTGTAAATTAAAGCGGAGCTTGTTACCCTCTTATTTCATGTAGTTACAGGGTAAATATGACATTACGGGCCGTAAATTAAAGCGGAGCTTGTTACGCTCTTATTTCATGTAGTTACAGGGTAAGTATGACATTACGGGCCGTAAATTAAAGTGGAGCTTGTTACCCTCTTATTTCATGTAGTTAAAGGGTAAGCATGACATTACGGGCTGTAAATTAAAGCGGAGCTTGTTACCCTCTTATTTCATGTAGTTAAAGGGTAAGCATGACATTACGGGCCGTAAATTAAAGCGGAGCTTGTTACGCTCTTATTTCATGTAGTTACAGGGTAAGTGTGACATTACGGGCCGTAAATTAAAGCGGAGCTTGTTACCCTCTTATTTCATGTAGTTACAGGGTAAATATGACATTACGGGCCGTAAATTAAAGCGGAGCTTGTTACGCTCTTATTTCATGTAGTTACAGGGTAAGTGTGACATTACGGGCCGTAAATTAAAGCGGAGCTTGTTACCCTCTTATTTCATGTAGTTACAGGGTAAGTGTGACATTACGGGCCGTAAATTAAAGCGGAGCTTGTTACGCTCTTATTTCATGTAGTTACAGGGTAAATATGACATTACGGGCCGTAAATTAAAGCGGAGCTTGTTACCCTCTTATTTCATGTAGTTACAGGGTAAATATGACATTACGGGCCGTAAATTAAAGCGGAGCTTGTTACGCTCTTATTTCATGTAGTTACAGGGTAAGTGTGACATTACGGGCCGTAAATTAAAGCGGAGCTTGTTACGCTCTTATTTCATGTAGTTACAGGGTAAATATGACATTACGGGCCGTAAATTAAAGCGGAGCTTGTTACCCTCTTATTTCATGTAGTTACAGGGTAAATATGACATTACGGGCCGTAAATTAAAGCGGAGCTTGTTACGCTCTTATTTCATGTAGTTACAGGGTAAGCATGACATTACGGGCTGTAAATTAAAGCGGAGCTTGTTACCCTCTTATTTCATGTAGTTACAGGGTAAATATGACATTACGGGCTGTAAATTAAAGCGGAGCTTGTTACCCTCTTATTTCATATAGTTACAGGGTAAGCGTGACATTACGGGCCGTAAATTAAAGCGGAGCTTGTTACCCTCTTATTTCATGTAGTTACAGGGTAAATATGACATTACGGGCCGTAAATTAAAGCGGAGCTTGTTACGCTCTTATTTCATGTAGTTACAGGGTAAGTGTGACATTACGGGCCGTAAATTAAAGCGGAGCTTGTTACCCTCTTATTTCATGTAGTTACAGGGTAAGCATGACATTACGGGCTGTAAATTAAAGCGGAGCTTGTTACCCTCTTATTTCATGTAGTTACAGGGTAAATATGACATTACGGGCCGTAAATTAAAGCGGAGCTTGTTACCCTCTTATTTCATGTAGTTACAGGGTAAGTGTGACATTACGGGCCGTAAATTAAAGCGGAGCTTGTTACGCTCTTATTTCATGTAGTTACAGGGTAAATATGACATTACGGGCCGTAAATTAAAGCGGAGCTTGTTACGCTCTTATTTCATGTAGTTACAGGGTAAGTGTGACATTACGGGCCGTAAATTAAAGTGGAGCTTGTTACGCTCTTATTTCATGTAGTTACAGGGTAAGTGTGACATTACGGGCCGTAAATTAAAGCGGAGCTTGTTACGCTCTTATTTCATGTAGTTACAGGGTAAATATGACATTACGGGCCGTAAATTAAAGCGGAGCTTGTTACGCTCTTATTTCATGTAGTTACAGGGTAAATGTGACATTACGGGCCGTAATTAAAGTGGAGCTTGTTACCCTCTTATTTCATATAGTTACAGGGTAAATGTGACATTACGGGCCGTAAATTAAAGCGGAGCTTGTTACGCTCTTATTTCATGTAGTTACAGGGTAAGCGTGACATTACGGGCCGTAAATTAAAGCGGAGCTTGTTACCCTCTTATTTCATGTAGTTACAGGGTAAATATGACATTACGGGCCGTAAATTAAAGCGGAGCTTGTTACGCTCTTATTTCATGTAGTTACAGGGTAAATATGACATTACGGGCCGTAAATTAAAGCGGAGCTTGTTACGCTCTTATTTCATGTAGTTACAGGGTAAGTGTGACATTACGGGCCGTAAATTAAAGCGGAGCTTGTTACCCTCTTATTTCATGTAGTTACAGGGTAAGCATGACATTACGGGCTGTAAATTAAAGCGGAGCTTGTTACCCTCTTATTTCATGTAGTTACAGGGTAAATATGACATTACGGGCCGTAAATTAAAGCGGAGCTTGTTACCCTCTTATTTCATGTAGTTACAGGGTAAGTGTGACATTACGGGCCGTAAATTAAAGCGGAGCTTGTTACGCTCTTATTTCATGTAGTTACAGGGTAAATATGACATTACGGGCCGTAAATTAAAGCGGAGCTTGTTACGCTCTTATTTCATGTAGTTACAGGGTAAATATGACATTACGGGCCGTAAATTAAAGCGGAGCTTGTTACCCTCTTATTTCATGTAGTTACAGGGTAAGTGTGACATTACGGGCCGTAAATTAAAGTGGAGCTTGTTACCCTCTTATTTCATGTAGTTACAGGGTAAGTGTGACATTACGGGCCGTAAATTAAAGTGGAGCTTGTTACGCTCTTATTTCATGTAGTTACAGGGTAAGTGTGACATTACGGGCCGTAAATTAAAGCGGAGCTTGTTACGCTCTTATTTCATGTAGTTACAGGGTAAATATGACATTACGGGCCGTAAATTAAAGCGGAGCTTGTTACGCTCTTATTTCATGTAGTTACAGGGTAAATGTGACATTACGGGCCGTAATTAAAGTGGAGCTTGTTACCCTCTTATTTCATATAGTTACAGGGTAAATGTGACATTACGGGCCGTAAATTAAAGCGGAGCTTGTTACGCTCTTATTTCATGTAGTTACAGGGTAAGCGTGACATTACGGGCCGTAAATTAAAGCGGAGCTTGTTACGCTCTTATTTCATGTAGTTACAGGGTAAGCATGACATTACGGGCTGTAAATTAAAGCGGAGCTTGTTACCCTCTTATTTCATGTAGTTACAGGGTAAGTATGACATTACGGGCCGTAGTGGAGCTTGTTACCCTCTTATTTCATGTAGTTACAGGGTAAGTATGACATTACGGGCTGTAAATTAAAGCGGAGCTTGTTACCCTCTTATTTCATGTAGTTACAGGGTAAATATGACATTACGGGCCGTAAATTAAAGCGGAGCTTGTTACCCTCTTATTTCATGTAGTTACAGGGTAAGTATGACATTACGGGCTGTAAATTAAAGCGGAGCTTGTTACCCTCTTATTTCATGTAGTTACAGGGTAAATATGACATTACGGGCCGTAAATTAAAGCGGAGCTTGTTACCCTCTTATTTCATGTAGTTACAGGGTAAATATGACATTACGGGCCGTAAATTAAAGCGGAGCTTGTTACGCTCTTATTTCATGTAGTTACAGGGTAAGTATGACATTACGGGCCGTAAATTAAAGTGGAGCTTGTTACCCTCTTATTTCATGTAGTTACAGGGTAAGTATGACATTACGGGCCGTAAATTAAAGCGGAGCTTGTTACGCTCTTATTTCATGTAGTTACAGGGTAAGTGTGACATTACGGGCCATAAATTAAAGTGGAGCTTGTTACGCTCTTATTTCATGTAGTTACAGGGTAAATATGACATTACGGGCCGTAAATTAAAGTGGAGCTTGTTACACTCTTATTTCATGTAGTTACAGGGTAAGTGTGACATTACGGGCCATAAATTAAAGTGGAGCTTGTTACACTCTTATTTCATGTAGTTACAGGGTAAGTATGACATTACGGGCTGTAAATTAAAGCGGAGCTTGTTACCCTCTTATTTCATGTAGTTACAGGGTAAGTATGACATTACGGGCTGTAAATTAAAGCGGAGCTTGTTACCCTCTTATTTCATGTAGTTACAGGGTAAATATGACATTACGGGCCGTAAATTAAAGCGGAGCTTGTTACCCTCTTATTTCATGTAGTTACAGGGTAAATATGACATTACGGGCCGTAAATTAAAGCGGAGCTTGTTACGCTCTTATTTCATGTAGTTACAGGGTAAGTATGACATTACGGGCCGTAAATTAAAGTGGAGCTTGTTACACTCTTATTTCATGTAGTTACAGGGTAAGTTTGACATTACGGGCCTTAAATTAAAGTGGTGCTTGTTAACCTCTTATTTCATGTAGTTACAGGGTAAATATGACATTACGGGCCGTAAATTAAAGCGGAGCTTGTTACCCTCTTATTTCATGTAGTTACAGGGTAAGTATGACATTACGGGCCGTAAATTAAAGCGGAGCTTGTTACCCTCTTATTTCATGTAGTTACAGGGTAAGTATGACATTACGGGCCGTAAATTAAAGTGGAGCTTGTTACCCTCTTATTTCATGTAGTTACAGGGTAAGTATGACATTACGGGCCGTAAATTAAAGCGGAGCTTGTTACCCTCTTATTTCATGTAGTTACAGGGTAAGTATGACATTACGGGCTGTAAATTAAAGCGGAGCTTGTTACCCTCTTATTTCATGTAGTTACAGGGTAAATATGACATTACGGGCCGTAAATTAAAGCGGAGCTTGTTACCCTCTTATTTCATGTAGTTACAGGGTAAGTATGACATTACGGGCCGTAAATTAAAGCGGAGCTTGTTACCCTCTTATTTCATGTAGTTACAGGGTAAGCATGACATTACGGGCCGTAAATTAAAGCGGAGCTTGTTACCCTCTTATTTCATGTAGTTACAGGGTAAGCATGACATTACGGGCCGTAAATTAAAGCGGAGCTTGTTACCCTCTTATTTCATGTAGTTACAGGGTAAATATGACATTACGGGCCGTAAATTAAAGCGGAGCTTGTTACGCTCTTATTTCATGTAGTTACAGGGTAAGTATGACATTACGGGCCGTAAATTAAAGTGGAGCTTGTTACCCTCTTATTTCATGTAGTTACAGGGTAAATATGACATTACGGGCCGTAAATTAAAGCGGAGCTTGTTACCCTCTTATTTCATGTAGTTACAGGGTAAATATGACATTACGGGCCGTAAATTAAAGCGGAGCTTGTTACGCTCTTATTTCATGTAGTTACAGGGTAAGTATGACATTACGGGCCGTAAATTAAAGTGGAGCTTGTTACACTCTTATTTCATGTAGTTACAGGGTAAGTATGACATTACGGGCTGTAAATTAAAGCGGAGCTTGTTACCCTCTTATTTCATGTAGTTACAGGGTAAGTATGACATTACGGGCTGTAAATTAAAGCGGAGCTTGTTACCCTCTTATTTCATGTAGTTACAGGGTAAATATGACATTACGGGCCGTAAATTAAAGCGGAGCTTGTTACCCTCTTATTTCATGTAGTTACAGGGTAAGTATGACATTACGGGCCGTAAATTAAAGTGGAGCTTGTTACACTCTTATTTCATGTAGTTACAGGGTAAGTGTGACATTACGGGCCATAAATTAAAGTGGTGCTTCTTAACCTCTTATTTCATGTAGTTACAGGGTAAATATGACATTACGGGCCGTAAATTAAAGCGGAGCTTGTTACCCTCTTATTTCATGTAGTTACAGGGTAAGTATGACATTACGGGCCGTAAATTAAAGCGGAGCTTGTTACCCTCTTATTTCATGTAGTTACAGGGTAAGTATGACATTACGGGCCGTAAATTAAAGTGGAGCTTGTTACACTCTTATTTCATGTAGTTACAGGGTAAGTATGACATTACGGGCCGTAAATTAAAGCGGAGCTTGTTACCCTCTTATTTCATGTAGTTACAGGGTAAATATGACATTACGGGCTGTAAATTAAAGCGGAGCTTGTTATGCTCTTATTTCATGTAGTTACAGGGTAAGTATGACATTACGGGCTGTAAATTAAAGCGGAGCTTGTTACCCTCTTATTTCATGTAGTTACAGGGTAAGTATGACATTACGGGCTGTAAATTAAAGCGGAGCTTGTTACCCTCTTATTTCATGTAGTTACAGGGTAAGTATGACATTACGGGCCGTAAATTAAAGCGGAGCTTGTTACCCTCTTATTTCATGTAGTTACAGGGTAAGTATGACATTACGGGCCGTAAATTAAAGTGGAGCTTGTTACACTCTTATTTCATGTAGTTACAGGGTAAGTATGACATTACGGGCTGTAAATTAAAGCGGAGCTTGTTACCCTCTTATTTCATGTAGTTACAGGGTAAGTGTGACATTACGGGCCGTAAATTAAAGCGGAGCTTGTTACCCTCTTATTTCATGTAGTTACAGGGTAAATATGACATTACGGGCCGTAAATTAAAGCGGAGCTTGTTACCCTCTTATTTCATGTAGTTACAGGGTAAATATGACATTACGGGCCGTAAATTAAAGCGGAGCTTGTTACCCTCTTATTTCATGTAGTTACAGGGTAAGTATGACATTACGGGCCGTAGTGGAGCTTGTTACCCTCTTATTTCATATAGTTACAGGGTAAGTATGACATTACGGGCCGTAAATTAAAGTGGAGCTTGTTACCCTCTTATTTCATGTAGTTAAAGGGTAAGTATGACATTACAGGCCGTAAATTAAAGTGGAGCTTGTTACCCTCTTATTTCATGTAGTTACAGGGTAAGTATGACATTACGGGCCGTAGTGGAGCTTGTTACCCTCTTATTTCATGTAGTTACAGGGTAAGTATGACATTACGGGCCGTAGTGGAGCTTGTTACCCTCTTATTTCATATAGTTACAGGGTAAGTATGACATTACGGGCCGTAAATTAAAGTGGAGCTTGTTACCCTCTTATTTCATGTAGTTAAAGGGTAAGTATGACATTACAGGCCGTAAATTAAAGTGGAGCTTGTTACCCTCTTATTTCATGTAGTTACGGGGTAAGTATGACATTACGGGCCGTAGTGGAGCTTGTTACCCTCTTATTTCATGTAGTTACAGGGTAAGTATGACATTACGGGCCGTAGTGGAGCTTGTTACCCTCTTATTTCATATAGTTACAGGGTAAGTATGACATTACGGGCCGTAAATTAAAGTGGAGCTTGTTACCCTCTTATTTCATGTAGTTAAAGGGTAAGTATGACATTACAGGCCGTAAATTAAAGTGGAGCTTGTTACCCTCTTATTTCATGTAGTTACAGGGTAAGTATGACATTACGGGCCGTAGTGGAGCTTGTTACCCTCTTATTTCATGTAGTTACAGGGTAAGTATGACATTACGGGCCGTAGTGGAGCTTGTTACCCTCTTATTTCATGTATTTACAGGGTAAGTATGACATTACGGGCCGTAAATTAAAGCGGAGCTTGTTACCCTCTTATTTCATGTAGTTACAGGGTAAGCATGACATTACGGGCCGTAGTGGAGCTTGTTACCCTCTTATTTCATGTAGTTACAGGGTAAGTATGACATTACGGGCCGTAGTGGAGCTTGTTACGCTCTTATTTCATATAGTTACAGGGTAAGTATGACATTACGGGCCGTAAATTAAAGCGGAGCTTGTTACCCTCTTATTTCATGTAGTTACAGGGTAAGTATGACATTACGGGCCGTAAATTAAAGTGGAGCTTGTTACCCTCTTATTTCATGTAGTTACAGGGTAAGTATGACATTACGGGCCGTAAATTAAAGTGGAGCTTGTTACCCTCTTATTTCATGTATTTACAGGGTAAGTATGACATTACAGGCCGTATATTAAAGTGGAGCTTGTTACCCTCTTATTTCATATAGTTACAGGGTAAGTATGACATTACAGGCCGTAAATTAAAGTGGAGCTTGTTACCCTCTTATTTCATATAGTTACAGGGTAAGTATGACATTATGGGCCGTAAATTAAAGTGGAGCTTGTTACCCTCTTATTTCATATAGTTACAGGGTAAGTATGACATTACGGGCCGTAGTGGAGCTTGTTACCCTCTTATTTCATGTAGTTACAGGGTAAGTATGACATTACGGGCCGTAGTGGAGCTTGTTACCCTCTTATTTCATATAATTACAGGGTAAGTATGACATTACGGGCCGTAAATTAAAGTGGAGCTTGTTACCCTCTTATTTCATGTAGTTACAGGGTAAATATGACATTACGGGCCGTAAATTAAAGCGGAGCTTGTTACGCTCTTATTTCATGTAGTTACAGGGTAAGTATGACATTACGGGCCGTAAATTAAAGCGGAGCTTGTTACCCTCTTATTTCATGTAGTTACAGGGTAAATATGACATTACGGGCCGTAAATTAAAGCGGAGCTTGTTACCCTCTTATTTCATGTAGTTACAGGGTAAGCATGACATTACGGGCCGTAAATTAAAGTGGAGCTTGTTACCCTCTTATTTCATGTAGTTACAGGGTAAGCATGACATTACGGGCCGTAAATTAAAGTGGAGCTTGTTACCCTCTTATTTCATGTAGTTACAGGGTAAGTATGACATTACGGGCCGTAGTGGAGCTTGTTACCCTCTTATTTCATATAATTACAGGGTAAGTATGACATTACGGGCCGTAAATTAAAGTGGAGCTTGTTACCCTCTTATTTCATGTAGTTACAGGGTAAATATGACATTACGGGCCGTAAATTAAAGCGGAGCTTGTTACGCTCTTATTTCATGTAGTTACAGGGTAAGTATGACATTACGGGCCGTAAATTAAAGTGGAGCTTGTTACACTCTTATTTCATGTAGTTACAGGGTAAGTATGACATTACGGGCTGTAAATTAAAGCGGAGCTTGTTACCCTCTTATTTCATGTAGTTACAGGGTAAGTGTGACATTACGGGCCGTAAATTAAAGCGGAGCTTGTTACCCTCTTATTTCATGTAGTTACAGGGTAAATATGACATTACGGGCCGTAAATTAAAGCGGAGCTTGTTACCCTCTTATTTCATGTAGTTACAGGGTAAATATGACATTACGGGCCGTAAATTAAAGCGGAGCTTGTTACGCTCTTATTTCATGTAGTTACAGGGTAAGTATGACATTACGGGCCGTAGTGGAGCTTGTTACCCTCTTATTTCATATAGTTACAGGGTAAGTATGACATTACGGGCCGTAAATTAAAGTGGAGCTTGTTACCCTCTTATTTCATGTAGTTAAAGGGTAAGTATGACATTACAGGCCGTAAATTAAAGTGGAGCTTGTTACCCTCTTATTTCATGTAGTTACAGGGTAAGTATGACATTACGGGCCGTAGTGGAGCTTGTTACCCTCTTATTTCATGTAGTTACAGGGTAAGTATGACATTACGGGCCGTAGTGGAGCTTGTTACCCTCTTATTTCATATAGTTACAGGGTAAGTATGACATTACGGGCCGTAAATTAAAGTGGAGCTTGTTACCCTCTTATTTCATGTAGTTAAAGGGTAAGTATGACATTACAGGCCGTAAAT
The DNA here is from genome assembly GCF_024489055.1 of Chanodichthys erythropterus. Lineage (NCBI taxonomy): Eukaryota > Metazoa > Chordata > Actinopteri > Cypriniformes > Xenocyprididae > Chanodichthys > Chanodichthys erythropterus. Next base: position 67,284,771 of record NC_090223.1, on the reverse strand, counting down.
TAAAGTGGAGCTTGTTACCCTCTTATTTCATGTAGTTACGGGGTAAGTATGACATTACGGGCCGTAGTGGAGCTTGTTACCCTCTTATTTCATGTAGTTACAGGGTAAGTATGACATTACGGGCCGTAAATTAAAGCGGAGCTTGTTACCCTCTTATTTCATGTAGTTACAGGGTAAGTATGACATTACGGGCCGTAAATTAAAGTGGAGCTTGTTACCCTCTTATTTCATGTAGTTAAAGGGTAAGTATGACATTACAGGCCGTAAATTAAAGTGGAGCTTGTTACCCTCTTATTTCATGTAGTTACAGGGTAAGTATGACATTACGGGCCGTAGTGGAGCTTGTTACCCTCTTATTTCATGTAGTTACAGGGTAAGTATGACATTACGGGCCGTAGTGGAGCTTGTTACCCTCTTATTTCATGTATTTACAGGGTAAGTATGACATTACGGGCCGTAGTGGAGCTTGTTACCCTCTTATTTCATGTAGTTACAGGGTAAGCATGACATTACGGGCCGTAGTGGAGCTTGTTACCCTCTTATTTCATGTAGTTACAGGGTAAGTATGACATTACGGGCCGTAGTGGAGCTTGTTACGCTCTTATTTCATATAGTTACAGGGTAAGTATGACATTACGGGCCGTAAATTAAAGCGGAGCTTGTTACCCTCTTATTTCATGTAGTTACAGGGTAAGTATGACATTACGGGCCGTAAATTAAAGTGGAGCTTGTTACCCTCTTATTTCATGTAGTTACAGGGTAAGTATGACATTACGGGCCGTAAATTAAAGTGGAGCTTGTTACCCTCTTATTTCATGTATTTACAGGGTAAGTATGACATTACAGGCCGTATATTAAAGTGGAGCTTGTTACCCTCTTATTTCATATAGTTACAGGGTAAGTATGACATTACAGGCCGTAAATTAAAGTGGAGCTTGTTACCCTCTTATTTCATATAGTTACAGGGTAAGTATGACATTATGGGCCGTAAATTAAAGTGGAGCTTGTTACCCTCTTATTTCATATAGTTACAGGGTAAGTATGACATTACGGGCCGTAAATTAAAGTGGAGCTTGTTACCCTCTTATTTCATGTAGTTACAGGGTAAGTATGACATTACGGGCCGTAGTGGAGCTTGTTACCCTCTTATTTCATATAATTACAGGGTAAGTATGACATTACGGGCCGTAAATTAAAGTGGAGCTTGTTACCCTCTTATTTCATGTAGTTACAGGGTAAATATGACATTACGGGCCGTAAATTAAAGCGGAGCTTGTTACGCTCTTATTTCATGTAGTTACAGGGTAAGTATGACATTACGGGCCGTAAATTAAAGCGGAGCTTGTTACCCTCTTATTTCATGTAGTTACAGGGTAAATATGACATTACGGGCCGTAAATTAAAGCGGAGCTTGTTACCCTCTTATTTCATGTAGTTACAGGGTAAGCATGACATTACGGGCCGTAAATTAAAGTGGAGCTTGTTACCCTCTTATTTCATGTAGTTACAGGGTAAGCATGACATTACGGGCCGTAAATTAAAGTGGAGCTTGTTACCCTCTTATTTCATGTAGTTACAGGGTAAGTATGACATTACGGGCCGTAGTGGAGCTTGTTACCCTCTTATTTCATATAATTACAGGGTAAGTATGACATTACGGGCCGTAAATTAAAGTGGAGCTTGTTACCCTCTTATTTCATGTAGTTACAGGGTAAATATGACATTACGGGCCGTAAATTAAAGCGGAGCTTGTTACGCTCTTATTTCATGTAGTTACAGGGTAAGTATGACATTACGGGCCGTAAATTAAAGCGGAGCTTGTTACCCTCTTATTTCATGTAGTTACAGGGTAAATATGACATTACGGGCCGTAAATTAAAGCGGAGCTTGTTACCCTCTTATTTCATGTAGTTACAGGGTAAGCATGACATTACGGGCCGTAAATTAAAGTGGAGCTTGTTACCCTCTTATTTCATGTAGTTACAGGGTAAGCATGACATTACGGGCCGTAAATTAAAGTGGAGCTTGTTACCCTCTTATTTCATGTAGTTACAGGGTAAGTATGACATTACGGGCCGTAAATTAAAGCGGAGCTTGTTACCCTCTTATTTCATATAATTACAGGGTAAGTATGACATTACGGGCCGTAAATTAAAGTGGAGCTTGTTACCCTCTTATTTCATGTAGTTACAGGGTAAATATGACATTACGGGCCGTAAATTAAAGCGGAGCTTGTTACGCTCTTATTTCATGTAGTTACAGGGTAAATATGACATTACGGGCCGTAAATTAAAGCGGAGCTTGTTACCCTCTTATTTCATGTAGTTACAGGGTAAGCATGACATTACGGGCCGTAAATTAAAGTGGAGCTTGTTACCCTCTTATTTCATGTAGTTACAGGGTAAGCATGACATTACAGGCCGTAAATTAAAGTGGAGCTTGTTACCCTCTTATTTCATGTAGTTACAGGGTAAGTATGACATTACGGGCCGTAAATTAAAGCGGAGCTTGTTACCCTCTTATTTCATGTAGTTACAGGGTAAGCATGACATTACGGGCCGTAAATTAAAGTGGAGCTTGTTACCCTCTTATTTCATGTAGTTAAAGGGTAAGCATGACATTACGGGCTGTAAATTAAAGCGGAGCTTGTTACCCTCTTATTTCATGTAGTTACAGGGTAAGCATGACATTACGGGCCGTAAATTAAAGTGGAGCTTGTTACCCTCTTATTTCATGTAGTTAAAGGGTAAGCATGACATTACGGGCCGTAAATTAAAGCGGAGCTTGTTATGCTCTTGTTTCATGTAGTTACAGGGTAAGTATGACATTACGGGCCGTAAATTAAAGTGGAGCTTGTTACCCTCTTATTTCATGTAGTTAAAGGGTAAGCATGACATTACGGGCTGTAAATTAAAGCGGAGCTTGTTACCCTCTTATTTCATGTAGTTACAGGGTAAATATGACATTACGGGCCGTAAATTAAAGCGGAGCTTGTTACGCTCTTATTTCATGTAGTTACAGGGTAAGTGTGACATTACGGGCCGTAAATTAAAGCGGAGCTTGTTACCCTCTTATTTCATGTAGTTACAGGGTAAGTGTGACATTACGGGCCGTAAATTAAAGCGGAGCTTGTTACGCTCTTATTTCATGTAGTTACAGGGTAAGTGTGACATTACGGGCCGTAAATTAAAGCGGAGCTTGTTACCCTCTTATTTCATGTAGTTACAGGGTAAGCATGACATTACGGGCCGTAAATTAAAGCGGAGCTTGTTACCCTCTTATTTCATGTAGTTACAGGGTAAATATGACATTACGGGCCGTAAATTAAAGCGGAGCTTGTTACGCTCTTATTTCATGTAGTTACAGGGTAAGCATGACATTACGGGCTGTAAATTAAAGCGGAGCTTGTTACCCTCTTATTTCATGTAGTTACAGGGTAAGTGTGACATTACGGGCCGTAAATTAAAGCGGAGCTTGTTACCCTCTTATTTCATGTAGTTACAGGGTAAGTGTGACATTACGGGCCGTAAATTAAAGCGGAGCTTGTTACGCTCTTATTTCATGTAGTTACAGGGTAAGTGTGACATTACGGGCCGTAAATTAAAGCGGAGCTTGTTACCCTCTTATTTCATGTAGTTACAGGGTAAGCATGACATTACGGGCCGTAAATTAAAGCGGAGCTTGTTACCCTCTTATTTCATGTAGTTACAGGGTAAATATGACATTACGGGCCGTAAATTAAAGCGGAGCTTGTTACGCTCTTATTTCATGTAGTTACAGGGTAAGCATGACATTACGGGCTGTAAATTAAAGCGGAGCTTGTTACCCTCTTATTTCATGTAGTTACAGGGTAAATATGACATTACGGGCTGTAAATTAAAGCGGAGCTTGTTACCCTCTTATTTCATATAGTTACAGGGTAAGCGTGACATTACGGGCCGTAAATTAAAGCGGAGCTTGTTACCCTCTTATTTCATGTAGTTACAGGGTAAATATGACATTACGGGCCGTAAATTAAAGCGGAGCTTGTTACGCTCTTATTTCATGTAGTTACAGGGTAAGTGTGACATTACGGGCCGTAAATTAAAGCGGAGCTTGTTACCCTCTTATTTCATGTAGTTACAGGGTAAGCATGACATTACGGGCTGTAAATTAAAGCGGAGCTTGTTACCCTCTTATTTCATGTAGTTACAGGGTAAATATGACATTACGGGCCGTAAATTAAAGCGGAGCTTGTTACCCTCTTATTTCATGTAGTTACAGGGTAAGTGTGACATTACGGGCCGTAAATTAAAGCGGAGCTTGTTACGCTCTTATTTCATGTAGTTACAGGGTAAATATGACATTACGGGCCGTAAATTAAAGCGGAGCTTGTTACGCTCTTATTTCATGTAGTTACAGGGTAAGTGTGACATTACGGGCCGTAAATTAAAGTGGAGCTTGTTACGCTCTTATTTCATGTAGTTACAGGGTAAGTGTGACATTACGGGCCGTAAATTAAAGCGGAGCTTGTTACGCTCTTATTTCATGTAGTTACAGGGTAAATATGACATTACGGGCCGTAAATTAAAGCGGAGCTTGTTACGCTCTTATTTCATGTAGTTACAGGGTAAATGTGACATTACGGGCCGTAATTAAAGTGGAGCTTGTTACCCTCTTATTTCATATAGTTACAGGGTAAATGTGACATTACGGGCCGTAAATTAAAGCGGAGCTTGTTACCCTCTTATTTCATTTAGTTACAGGGTAAATATGACATTACGGGCCGTAAATTAAAGCGGAGCTTGTTACCCTCTTATTTCATGTAGTTACAGGGTAAGCATGACATTACGGGCCGTAAATTAAAGCGGAGCTTGTTACGCTCTTATTTCATGTAGTTACAGGGTAAGTATGACATTACGGGCTGTAAATTAAAGCGGAGCTTGTTACCCTCTTATTTCATGTAGTTACAGGGTAAGCATGACATTACGGGCCGTAAATTAAAGCGGAGCTTGTTACCCTCTTATTTCATGTAGTTAAAGGGTAAGCATGACATTACGGGCCGTAAATTAAAGCGGAGCTTGTTATGCTCTTATTTCATGTAGTTACAGGGTAAGCATGACATTACGGGCCGTAAATTAAAGTGGAGCTTGTTACCCTCTTATTTCATGTAGTTAAAGGGTAAGCATGACATTACGGGCTGTAAATTAAAGCGGAGCTTGTTACCCTCTTATTTCATGTAGTTACAGGGTAAGCATGACATTACGGGCCGTAAATTAAAGTGGAGCTTGTTACCCTCTTATTTCATGTAGTTAAAGGGTAAGCATGACATTACGGGCCGTAAATTAAAGCGGAGCTTGTTATGCTCTTGTTTCATGTAGTTACAGGGTAAGCATGACATTACGGGCTGTAAATTAAAGCGGAGCTTGTTACCCTCTTATTTCATGTAGTTACAGGGTAAATATGACATTACGGGCCGTAAATTAAAGTGGAGCTTGTTACCCTCTTATTTCATGTAGTTAAAGGGTAAGCATGACATTACGGGCTGTAAATTAAAGCGGAGCTTGTTACCCTCTTATTTCATGTAGTTACAGGGTAAGTATGACATTACGGGCCGTAAATTAAAGTGGAGCTTGTTACCCTCTTATTTCATGTAGTTAAAGGGTAAGCATGACATTACGGGCCGTAAATTAAAGCGGAGCTTGTTATGCTCTTATTTCATGTAGTTACAGGGTAAATATGACATTACGGGCCGTAAATTAAAGCGGAGCTTGTTACCCTCTTATTTCATGTAGTTACAGGGTAAATATGACATTACGGGCCGTAAATTAAAGCGGAGCTTGTTACGCTCTTATTTCATGTAGTTACAGGGTAAGTGTGACATTACGGGCCGTAAATTAAAGCGGAGCTTGTTACGCTCTTATTTCATGTAGTTACAGGGTAAGTGTGACATTACGGGCCGTAAATTAAAGTGGAGCTTGTTACCCTCTTATTTCATGTAGTTACAGGGTAAATATGACATTACGGGCCGTAAATTAAAGCGGAGCTTGTTACGCTCTTATTTCATGTAGTTACAGGGTAAGTGTGACATTACGGGCCGTAAATTAAAGCGGAGCTTGTTACCCTCTTATTTCATGTAGTTACAGGGTAAGTATGACATTACGGGCTGTAAATTAAAGCGGAGCTTGTTACGCTCTTATTTCATGTAGTTACAGGGTAAGCGTGACATTACGGGCCGTAAATTAAAGCGGAGCTTGTTACGCTCTTATTTCATGTAGTTACAGGGTAAGCATGACATTACGGGCTGTAAATTAAAGCGGAGCTTGTTACCCTCTTATTTCATGTAGTTACAGGGTAAGTATGACATTACGGGCCGTAAATTAAAGTGGAGCTTGTTACCCTCTTATTTCATGTAGTTACAGGGTAAGTATGACATTACGGGCTGTAAATTAAAGCGGAGCTTGTTACCCTCTTATTTCATGTAGTTACAGGGTAAATATGACATTACGGGCCGTAAATTAAAGCGGAGCTTGTTACCCTCTTATTTCATGTAGTTACAGGGTAAGTATGACATTACGGGCTGTAAATTAAAGCGGAGCTTGTTACCCTCTTATTTCATGTAGTTACAGGGTAAATATGACATTACGGGCCGTAAATTAAAGCGGAGCTTGTTACCCTCTTATTTCATGTAGTTACAGGGTAAATATGACATTACGGGCCGTAAATTAAAGCGGAGCTTGTTACGCTCTTATTTCATGTAGTTACAGGGTAAGTATGACATTACGGGCCGTAAATTAAAGTGGAGCTTGTTACACTCTTATTTCATGTAGTTACAGGGTAAGTGTGACATTACGGGCCATAAATTAAAGTGGAGCTTGTTACACTCTTATTTCATGTAGTTACAGGGTAAGTATGACATTACGGGCTGTAAATTAAAGCGGAGCTTGTTACCCTCTTATTTCATGTAGTTACAGGGTAAGTATGACATTACGGGCTGTAAATTAAAGCGGAGCTTGTTACCCTCTTATTTCATGTAGTTACAGGGTAAATATGACATTACGGGCCGTAAATTAAAGCGGAGCTTGTTACCCTCTTATTTCATGTAGTTACAGGGTAAATATGACATTACGGGCCGTAAATTAAAGCGGAGCTTGTTACGCTCTTATTTCATGTAGTTACAGGGTAAGTATGACATTACGGGCCGTAAATTAAAGTGGAGCTTGTTACACTCTTATTTCATGTAGTTACAGGGTAAGTGTGACATTACGGGCCATAAATTAAAGTGGTGCTTCTTAACCTCTTATTTCATGTAGTTACAGGGTAAATATGACATTACGGGCCGTAAATTAAAGCGGAGCTTGTTACCCTCTTATTTCATGTAGTTACAGGGTAAGTATGACATTACGGGCCGTAAATTAAAGCGGAGCTTGTTACCCTCTTATTTCATGTAGTTACAGGGTAAGTATGACATTACGGGCCGTAAATTAAAGTGGAGCTTGTTACCCTCTTATTTCATGTAGTTACAGGGTAAGTATGACATTACGGGCCGTAGTGGAGCTTGTTACCCTCTTATTTCATGTAGTTACAGGGTAAGTATGACATTACGGGCTGTAAATTAAAGCGGAGCTTGTTACCCTCTTATTTCATGTAGTTACAGGGTAAATATAACATTACGGGCCGTAAATTAAAGCGGAGCTTGTTACCCTCTTATTTCATGTAGTTACAGGGTAAGTATGACATTACGGGCTGTAAATTAAAGCGGAGCTTGTTACCCTCTTATTTCATGTAGTTACAGGGTAAATATGACATTACGGGCCGTAAATTAAAGCGGAGCTTGTTACCCTCTTATTTCATGTAGTTACAGGGTAAATATGACATTACGGGCCGTAAATTAAAGCGGAGCTTGTTACGCTCTTATTTCATGTAGTTACAGGGTAAGTATGACATTACGGGCTGTAAATTAAAGCGGAGCTTGTTACCCTCTTATTTCATGTAGTTACAGGGTAAGTATGACATTACGGGCTGTAAATTAAAGCGGAGCTTGTTACCCTCTTATTTCATGTAGTTACAGGGTAAATATGACATTACGGGCCGTAAATTAAAGCGGAGCTTGTTACCCTCTTATTTCATGTAGTTACAGGGTAAATATGACATTACGGGCCGTAAATTAAAGCGGAGCTTGTTACGCTCTTATTTCATGTAGTTACAGGGTAAGTATGACATTACGGGCCGTAAATTAAAGTGGAGCTTGTTACACTCTTATTTCATGTAGTTACAGGGTAAGTGTGACATTACGGGCCATAAATTAAAGTGGTGCTTCTTAACCTCTTATTTCATGTAGTTACAGGGTAAATATGACATTACGGGCCGTAAATTAAAGCGGAGCTTGTTACCCTCTTATTTCATGTAGTTACAGGGTAAGTATGACATTACGGGCCGTAAATTAAAGCGGAGCTTGTTACCCTCTTATTTCATGTAGTTACAGGGTAAGTATGACATTACGGGCCGTAAATTAAAGTGGAGCTTGTTACACTCTTATTTCATGTAGTTACAGGGTAAGTATGACATTACGGGCTGTAAATTAAAGCGGAGCTTGTTACCCTCTTATTTCATGTAGTTACAGGGTAAGTATGACATTACGGGCTGTAAATTAAAGCGGAGCTTGTTACCCTCTTATTTCATGTAGTTACAGGGTAAATATGACATTACGGGCCGTAAATTAAAGCGGAGCTTGTTACCCTCTTATTTCATGTAGTTACAGGGTAAATATGACATTACGGGCCGTAAATTAAAGCGGAGCTTGTTACGCTCTTATTTCATGTAGTTACAGGGTAAGTATGACATTACGGGCCGTAAATTAAAGTGGAGCTTGTTACACTCTTATTTCATGTAGTTACAGGGTAAGTGTGACATTACGGGCCGTAAATTAAAGCGGAGCTTGTTACACTCTTATTTCATGTAGTTACAGGGTAAGTGTGACATTACGGGCCATAAATTAAAGTGGTGCTTCTTAACCTCTTATTTCATGTAGTTACAGGGTAAATATGACATTACGGGCCGTAAATTAAAGCGGAGCTTGTTACCCTCTTATTTCATGTAGTTACAGGGTAAGTATGACATTACGGGCCGTAAATTAAAGCGGAGCTTGTTACGCTCTTATTTCATGTAGTTACAGGGTAAGTATGACATTACGGGCCGTAAATTAAAGTGGAGCTTGTTACACTCTTATTTCATGTAGTTACAGGGTAAGTATGACATTACGGGCTGTAAATTAAAGCGGAGCTTGTTACCCTCTTATTTCATGTAGTTACAGGGTAAGTATGACATTACGGGCTGTAAATTAAAGCGGAGCTTGTTACCCTCTTATTTCATGTAGTTACAGGGTAAATATGACATTACGGGCCGTAAATTAAAGCGGAGCTTGTTACCCTCTTATTTCATGTAGTTACAGGGTAAATATGACATTACGGGCCGTAAATTAAAGCGGAGCTTGTTACGCTCTTATTTCATGTAGTTACAGGGTAAGTATGACATTACGGGCCGTAAATTAAAGTGGAGCTTGTTACACTCTTATTTCATATAGTTACAGGGTAAATATGACATTACGGGCCATAAATTAAAGTGGTGCTTCTTAACCTCTTATTTCATGTAGTTACAGGGTAAATATGACATTACGGGCCGTAAATTAAAGTGGTGCTTCTTAACCTCTTATTTCATGTAGTTACAGGGAAAGTAAAAAAAAAAAAAAAAAAAAAAAAAAAAACCGCAAACAATCTAATATCACTTGGAAACCTTTATTTGAAAAACAACTTATTTCAAAACAGTTTTGAAGTTACAACACTTCTCCTTTGTTTCTCTTGCTTGGCTATCTCCTCCTCTTGTTCCTCTTTTTCTTTCTTTCCTTCCACTGATGAATCTTAAGAGGGAATCCCATTTGCTATTCTGTATTAAAAAAAAATACAGTAGCCTACACCCAGAAATGTGCTTGTTTACTCATCTTTTACCCTCATGCCATCTGAGATGTATACGACTTTCCTTATTAAGATGAACATAAAAAGGTTTTTAGGAAAAAATAAATCATCTGGGAACGCTTTATAATGCAAGCTCACGTGTTTCTAAAAGTCGAAACATCAAACAGCACAAACAGCAATAACTACAGTAATCTATACGACCCTAATGGATGAATCGATGTCTTCTGAAGTGAAACGATACATATTTGTAAGAAAAATACCAAATACTTTAATATTTTTAAAACTTTCGACCAACTGTCTTCTGCGCGTGCATGCAAGGGTTGAGAGTTCATGCTCGACGTAACTTGAAGCGTGACGTAAACGTGCCGAAAAACTCACGCAGATGTTGGATCCCGTCAGTTTTTTTTATTATTATTTTTTTATTAATGCTCACAACAAAATACACAGAATAACAGATAATGAGAATGAGAAACAAACACAGAGACGAACTCCGTGATTCCCTCCTCTGGCCATCTGAGGGAGCCATCTCCGGAATACTAACACACATACACACTACATTACCCATCATCCCGTTCTCTGGCCTGATTACGCCTCAGCTGTTGCCTATCAACTGGACTATAAAAGACTCACACACACCACACCACATCGCGAGGTCTTGTTTCCCTAGTGTGCATTTCTGAGCGTTTATTGTCTGACTGTTTATCTGTTAAAATCATCAAATACAAATCACACAGGCTGCTTTCTGTATTTTTATAGCACTAAAATGATACAGATAGATACTCCAAAAACATACAACAACAAAGATAACTGATGGATCCTTTATGGTAATACATATGATATGGTACATCTACAGTGCAATGCAAATAAAGAAATTGAGAATAGTAAATAGTTTGTTATACACTATAAGAAATAGTTTGTGGAATATAATATAATAATATAGTCAATAATAAAGTATATAATATTGTCAATAAACAAACAGTATACAACAATTAAAATAATGAATAGACATTTATAAAATAAGTACAATAATATAATATAATATATTGATAATAGCATATAGTATAATAATATTATAATAGCAATAGAATATGTAGTATCATTTACAGAATATAGACAATAATATAACATCATAACTATAATTGATAATAATAGTATTGGTATAATAATAATCGCAAATACAATGTAATATCAATTGCAGAATAATATAGACCATAATAAAAATAGTAAATTAAATAGTGTCTTGTACAATAATAACATAGTATTGGTATAATAATAATAACAACAAAAGGCTATATATTTTCCATCAGTCTCTTGGAAATGGTGAGAACAGTCCACTAACAGGCTCTCCTCAGCCTTCCTTGAGGCTTGTGTAGCCCTGGTTGCAATGGGCTGAAAAAGAAATAAAAATATAAACAAATCACCATTTAATGGCAAACTTTTAAATAATGTAGGTGAGTCGGGAAACTTCCCTCCTAGCTAATAACCACTGTCTCCTCAACTCGTTGTCTTAGTGAAACCTTAAATGTGTGAAAAGCTAACCCACTTACTAACCTTAAAGTAAGGGTTAGATTAAGATTAACAAAATATCAGTCACCTAGCCGTAACTTGTCATAAAAGTCGGTTTTAATAAAATAGAGATGCATATTTAAACTTTAGTTTATAAAATAACATAAGCTAAAACTATGTTAGTAAACTCACGTCTCAACTTTCACAGCTAATTAGTGACATCGCTAGCTATTTTAGTCTGACTGACTCCGGTGGCCAACTACTATCAATTATATAATGACCAAATACAACCAGAAACAAATGTTCAGTCTTACCTGTGAAAGGTTATTCCCCGAGACCGGTTTTCAATTGTGCAGCGATTTGTACAGCCCCAAGCAGCACACGAAGCAGGCATTTTTCTCAATTCCAGTTATGAACGTAATGCGAACGTTGCCCCGCACAACATGGCGGCGCCGTTGACGTACGGTCCAGCAGCCAATGGGGCGTCTAGTGTTTATTATGGCTGTTTCTCAATATGCGTTCTTCAGCGATCTTGCGTCCTTGTGTTCTTGCTTTACGTCATCATCAACCGTCGAAGTTCAGTTCCAATACTCAAGAACGCAAGAACGGAGGACGCATGAAAGTACCCGGATGTGTTCTTGATATCGAGGATGCATCGAATGCAAACATGACGAAATCGAACCGTTAAAATTCCCAGAAGACGCTGCGGCGGTCGACGTACGGAAGCCTGTAAGCTTTAAAGTTCTCGTGAGATTCCAGCTACAATACATGACGGCTCGTGAAAGTAAACCGTTTGTTTTGCTTAATTTTAATAAAATGATAACCTGAAGAAAGCCTGCAGTATTTTTATTGGCATATAAAAAATAATCTTAACATTGATAAAGCATAACAGCCAAAGGCTACTTATTTTCATAAATACACGCGGTGAAATAAAAAGATAATTATATGAAAACAATGTCTATAATAATATGAAATATTTTTTTAACAGGTTATGACATTTGTTTGTGATGTTATGTTGTATTTATTGTGCATTAGCCACTTATAATATGCTGGGACGGTCAGTTGAGCAACAAGATCGCAGCACATCTCAATTCTCAAATGATGCGTTCTCTGTCCTCGCGTCCTTCCGAGATCGTTCTTTCAAGATCGCCTGGCAAGACCGGACTCTACGAGAACACAAGTCCGTTCACTGCGTTCTTGGAATTGAGAAACAGCCTATATGTCTATGCGTCTAACAATACGACACAGGTTTGCGGCAGTGACGTCAAACCTCGCTCCTTATTGGCTGTCACATGTGATTTGCAACTACCATAGAGTGTTTGCGACATGCCGAATTTGAGTTGCTGTGTTAGATTCAGCGCGACGCTTAAAAGGATGGAAATGCAGATAAGGGGAATGTTTGCAGCGATTAAACACTTTTTATTGATTGTTTGACTTCTCTAAAGAGAATATAGGGAAATATTACATAATTAATTTGTGTTTCCTACTGGCAAAATTTCACATACATAAACAAACATTTACTGGCTCTAAACCTCTCTTTTCTCTTTTCAGAGATGATCTAGACAGGTATATCGAAACTATCCAATGCTCTATTAATCCCAAAGCTATGAAAACCGTTTCTCTTTATTCATCCTTTTTGTCCTCTTAAGGTTTACATAGCCTATATTGCATTGAAAGTTGCCATTACCCTGGCAACTTATCTGTGTTTGTGTATTTCTCTTTTTTGTGTTTTACAGGTATCTGTATTGATTTAATGCTCTGATCTTGTATATTGTTTAATAAAAAAAAAAAAAGTTGTGCATAATGTCTATGGTTAAGTGCACTAAGCAAGAAGTGAACGAAATGAAATGAGACACAGCTTATATATAATAAATCAGTTTATCATGAACAGGAGTTCAGTCTCTGGCGAGTAATGATGGAGAAACTGAACTTTTCAACTCCGAGTCAATTGAATCAAACGCTTTGAGAAATGATTCACTGAATCACGACACGTGCTGCTCAAACAGTGAACATGAACGAGAACAACAAACACTAACTAATTATGTTTTTATCAAAGAGTAATAGTTTAAATATAATCTATAATTCTTTAAATACCAAATGTAGATCATAAATATCTAAATATGAAGTTTATTAATTTGCAGTGTTAGTTTTTTTGTGTTTTTTTCTAACCAGGACAGTAGACCATTAATTCTTTTAAATTATTCTTTTCTTAAAGATGGAGTTTATTAAAGAGGAGACTGAAGACATGAAAATTGAGTTCATTAAAGATGAAACTGAAGACATGAAGATGGCGTTTATTAAAGAGGAGACTGAAGACATAAAGATTGAAGAAACATTCAGTGTGAAACATGAAGATACTGATGAACAAACAGGTTGGTTTTATTCTCACAGCTCTACAGAAATAGACAATATACAGAAGTATAATCTTACAGAAAAGTGTCCCAATTCACTCAGTCGGTTCATTCACTCCTTTAAGTGGATTTACTTTAGAGCTAGAGTAAGCATTATTAACTCATTACTCTAGTGAGTACATGTAGTAATGTGTAACTAAATCACTTTTAAATTCAGAGTTTCCATTAAATGTGATCCTGGACCACAAAACCAATCGTAAGTCACACGGGTATATTTGTAGCAATAGCCAACAATACACTGTATGAGTCCAAATTATAAATTGTTCTTTTATGCCAAAAAGCATTAGTATATTAAGTAAAGATCATGTTTCATGAAGATATTTTGTACATGTTCTACCGTATATTTTTAAATGTATTTTTGTAAGGAATGTATGTTAAGGACTTCTGTTTGCGTGTCTCTCTTTAAAAGCCAATAATAACTGAAACCAAGTAGATAACACAATAATTCTTTTTGCATACAAAATCAGAGACTTTACACGCTCAGATCAAGCCTCCAACGTGCTCCTGTTGTGTTATTTTCACCCTCTGCACAAACTGAGTTCACAACAAAAACAGCGCACAGGCGCTAACTGTAGGTGCTAAACAAACAGGCTCACTTGCTTCCAAATGCTGTAACTTTTGCTTAGTTCATGCTATCACCACAAAATTTGATCCAGATCCCAGACCAAATAATTTTTCTCCTTTCTTATTTCCTTCATTAATTATTGCATGTCAAATAAAAAGTATATGTAAAATTACAAGAAAAATATGTTTGATTTGAATTTTATCAGCAGTTTCTCCGCATGAGAATATCCCATTGTAATGTAATTTATATATTGATATATTTTTTAAATTAAAAGTGTTCTATCAAATGATACCTACCCTTGCTATAGTTTTTGAGTTATGAGTCTTTACTTTTGTGTTTGTCACTCAGAAAAACAACTCTAAAATGCCTTCAGGTATATATTTAGATTTATTTGCACTCAGATTTCAGGTTTTCAAATGATTGTATCATATCCTAACAAACCATACATCACTAGAAAGCTTATTTATTCAACTTTAAGATGATGTATAAATCTCAATTTCAAAAATGTGACCCTTATGACTGGTCTTGTGGTCCAGGGTCTCAAATCATAGAACAATTGATTGCATTTATGAACTTTTAACAGTGTTGGGTAAGTTACTCTAAAAACGTAATGAATTACTAATTACATCTTCAATAGTGTAATTAGATTACTGTACAAATTATTCCAAAAATTATTTAATTACTTATTACTTTCTTAGTCTTATATCAACCTGGATGAGTTAAATATTCAATGTGTAATATTTTTGCAGTAAAATATCCAATCCAGTGTTATATATTTTGTTCACTTGAGTACTTACAATGTCCCAAATTTTTCCAACTATTTGTAAATCGTGAGAAAATTGCAGTTTTAACCAAGGCTCCGGGACATGTGAGGAGTCGTCTGTCAATTGCATCATACCCGTGTTACCCTCAGTTTCCGCTTTTATTTTGTAGAAAACATGGAAACACATGTACATATGTAACACGTTTTAATAGACATAATTATTTGAATAATCAGTAATACATAATTTTCTCCATCATACATTTTAAAATTAATTGCAATTAATTGCATGAATTGCATTAAAATTAAATTTAATATGATATTGTAAAATCTATCTATCTTACTGCAGTGTGCAACAGTGTCTCGCAGCAGTCGCCAAGTGAACACACACAGTACCATTATAACATCATTTTCAACCCACTTAAAATGTATCTAATAATAAACAGCTGCGAAATTTCAAACAGCAATACCAAAGCCTAACACTCAGCCTTGTTTTCATTACTGAATGATTAAGTGTTTTGAAGGAATCGGTTGAGTCAAAGATCAAATGAGCCATTCATAAACAACTGCCTTGTTCTTGAATGAATCGGCCATTTGAATGAATCATTTGAATGAATGAATAATTGACCCACTCATTAAAACAGTTATTTGCAGCCACCTACTGGTGGTTTAGTTTAATTTTTAAAAGTATAATATTCCCCCAAATTTCATATTTGTTTTTTCAAAAAATATTCAAAACAATCCCATAACATTAATGCAGTTATAATCAATCAAAAATATGCAGATTTAAATACGTCAAACCTGCAATATTCTGAAAGGATATTACTTCAGAACACATTTATATTTCCACCATAAAAAATACTATAAAATACAAGTGACCTATGTACGTGTGTCTACATGACAAGGCTTAATGTCGAGCCCTGCATGTAGTCTTAATGGGCCGCCTTTCAGTCACCATTTCATATTGTCTGACAACAAAAACAAAAAAAAAAAATATAGATGAACAATTTTATTGGGAAATTGGCTGTATTAAAATATATTATGTGAGCAAACAGAGAATCAAACAAATGTAAAGGGCTGACACTTGGCAGATTGTTAATACAACGACATTTTCTAATTGCTGTAAGTCATTTATCAACATTTAGTGACGTGTTCTGGGGATAGTTAAAAGGTCTTGGCCTGAAGACCTCAGAGACCGACCAGGGGTGTGTGCATGTAAAAGATCCTGTATATACGAGGGTGCTTGACCATGCAAGGCCCTTTAAGTAATAACCTAAATTTTGAAATGCACTCTATAATGAATAGGAAGCCAGTGAAGAGCTTTAAGCACAGGAGTAATGTGGGACCTCCTGTAGGACCTAGTCAAAAGCCTAGCAGCTGCATTCTGTACAATTTGTAATTGATCCAAGGAAGCTTTGTTTAAATGTGTACAAAGAATTACAATAATCCAATCGTGAAGAAATAAAAGCATGAACAAGCATCTCCAATTCCTTTTTTGAAACCATAGATCTAATTTTAGCAATGTTCCTGAGATGGAAAAAACAAGAACGAACTACCGACTTGACATGACTGTTAAGACACAATGATCTGTTAAAAATGAACCCCAAATTTCTTATGTCACCACAATCAGAGGATGATAGACCACCAATACCCTGCCTAATCTTAGGGGTAATGTTGTCTGGGGCAATAATCAACTCCTCAGTTTTATCTGTATTAAGTTGCAGAAAATTGTCTGCCATCCAATTGTTAATGGAGACTAAACAATCCTGCAAAAGAGACAGTTTCTCTTGTCTATCAGGACTAAAAGACATATAAAATAAGATATTATTTTGAAACTGCAAATTATCTTGAAAAGAGGAAACATATACAGGTTAAAAATAATGGGGCCGAGCACAGAACCTTGTGGCACACCACAGGAAAAAAGAAACTTAAAGAACCTATGGATACAGAAAAACTCCTGTCAGAAGGAAAAGAATAAAACCAGTCCAGAGCTGACCCAGAGATGCCCACCAGAGAATTCAGTCTACCAATCAGAGTGCAGTGGTCAACAGTGTCAAACGCTGCGCTAAGATCTAGCAAGAGCAGAACAGGACATTCACCAGAATCATGTCCTGTCTTTTTCAAGAGAGGCTGAACAACAGCATGTTTAAAACAAGTAGGAACCTGGCCTAGTCTAAGAGATAAGTTTATGATTGAAACCAAACATGGACCAATAGATGTTATGGATTTCATTAACAGAGATGTAGGTAAAATGTCCACAGGGCTCTGGGAAGGCTTCATCTTACAAACTAAACTAATAATGTCATTCAAGGAAATGGGATAAAATGAGTCCAAAATTGAATGTCTTTGTTCCATGAATATAATAGGGTTTGCTGATGGTGAAATGCCTGCCCTAACAGCCATAACCTTGTCCACAAAATGAGACAAAATTATTGTAATCAGGAACAAGAGATGAAGTCTCAAACAAAGTTTTAGGATTCCTTTTGCAGACAGATATCAGTTTAGTGAAAAAAGAATGATATATTTATTTAATAAAACAAAAGGTATAACAGCTTCTCTTGCCTTATGTGCCAATTTCCTCCTCCATTTTCCATCAAATAAGCAAGGAGAAAACACCTTTGGTGATAGAAATAATTGTAAATGAGCATAAGCCCTGTACGGTCCGCCATGCTGGTTTGTTTACACTCAGGCAGTTTGGTGTGACTTGCCTTGAACACTACAAAGTTTTGAGTCATGGTTTGTGGTTGTGACTTAAGGGCTCAAAAACCTGCCTGTAACGCAGCAGAACTCAGGAAATGTAGATCCAAAGCCACTGGAAGGCAAGCCTGCAACCTTTAGCTAAGAAAACATAACTCCTAATGCTAATGCTCCGCCCCCTCAGAGGCTGTTTTTTGAATGGATGTCAATGGATATATACTCTATTATATCTTCTATTACTTACTGAATGGTAAAGCACTTTTCTTGAGTATATTTAGGTTTATATTGGGTCCAGTTCTCACCTTAGTGATGAACAGGAATTGTCGTTTGCTAATTCCTCAATCAATGTCAGCTCTCTTCTAACAAGCTGATGATCCTAGCCAGATTTGAAAAATAAAGCATACATACAAAATGTGCAGTGGTGGTGCCTTTGGACCAGGTTTGAAAACCACTGGTGTATTCAGTATAAGGTCTATACAGTGGGTACAGAAAGTATTCCTTAAATTTTTCACTTTGTTATATTGCATCCATTTACTAAAATCATTTAAGTTCATTTTTTCCTCATTAATGTACACACAGCACCCCATATTGACAGAAAAACAGAATTGTTGACATTTTTGCAGATTTATTTAAAAAGAAAAACTGAAATATCACATGGTTCTAAGTATTCAGACCCTTTGCTCAGTATTTAGTAGAAGCACCTTTTGATCTAATACAGCCATGAGTCTTTTTGGGAAAGATGCAACAAGTTTTTCACACCTGGATTTGGGGATCCTCTGCCATTCCTCCTTGCAGATCCTCTCCAGTTCTGTCAGGTTGGATGGTAAACGTTGGTGGACAGCCATTTTTAGGTCTCTCCAGAGATGCTCAATTGGGTTTAAGTCAGGGCTCTGGCTGGGCCATTCAAGAACATTCACGGAATTGTTGTGAAGCCACTCCTTCCTTTGTGCTTAGGGTCATTGTCTTGTTGGAAGGTAAACCTTTGGCCCAGTCTGAGGTCCTGAGCACTCTGGAGAAGGTTTTCGTCCAGGATATCCTTGTACTTGTCCGCATTCATCTATCCCTCAATTCTGTGTTTTCCTGTCAATATGGGGTGCTGTGTATACATTAATGAGGAACAAAAAAATGAACTTAAATGATTTTAGCAAATGGCTGTAATATAACAAAGAGCGAAAAAAGAGGGGGTCTGAATACTTTCCGTACCCACTGTAGATGGACAACTCTGGTCGTGGAGGGACACTATTCTGCAGAGTTTAGCTCCAAATACACCTGCAAAATCTAACCCAACCCCATTATTTAATCGTAAAGGCTGATTTATACTTCTGTGTCAGACCTATGCCAGAGCCTCTGCACCGTAGGCTATGCAGAGAAGCAGCAAATGGATAACAACTTTGTTTCAGGGGACACATACAGTCAAACTGCAACAAGTGTTTTTTCATTCCCATGGAAGTTGAAAACACTCACTCTACCCCTATTGCCCTGCACCAATTTTTTGACCCGAGGGAGGGGTTCTAACAGACCAATCATAGTGCTTGCGGTCCCTGTAGAATTGATGCATTATTACATTTTAGAAGAGGTGCATGTCAGTTTACATCGTAGGCTACGTGTGGCACTCACAGCCTAGGCCATACCTCCGGGGTACACGCAACACAGAAGTATAAATAAGCCTCAAGTCTTCAGGAATGCTTGAAAATTACAGGCAGGTGTATTTGATTAGGGATGAAATTTAACACTGCAAAAGAGTGGTCCTCCAGTAACATAGGCTGTGTTTACACTGGCACAAAAATTCAGATCTTTTGCTCATATCTGACACAGATCGGATAGTTGCACACGTGTAAACACACAAATCCACACAAGATCCATTTTTTCGCATCTGATCTGAGCCACTTCCAAATGTGGTTTTAAATTGGATACATATCCGATCTCTGGACATGTGACCTACGTCTAAACACGCATATCCGATTCCCCTTGGAAATTCAAGCCATCACAAGGCGAGGGCTACACGTTTGTTCACTGAAAGGTAGCTTTAATGTTGTATTATGAAGCAGACGTGATTGTATCGTTTGTATGCACTCACACTAAAAATTTCGCAGCTTTATTATTGAGGTGGGAACTTTGTCTAACATTATTTTTCTTGAAAGAAATTGCGTGCACACATACATTCAGCAGCTGAATTTCAACCTTTGCCTGGTTAATTTGAAAGAGACCGCTGTGTTGTTGTTTTTCTTATAAGCCAAAAGCTTCACTGTAGCTACTGTCTCTCCCCCTAGCTCGCTCGAATTCTTTCATTCAAAAAAAAAATGGAATTCTAAAACTAATAACTGTAGATAAAATATCAAACGCAAATTATGTTTAGATTCCGGTCTATATCCGTTCAGTCAGAATTCGCGCTGCAAAACATCCATGACACTGACAGCTGTTAACTTATCCACTCAGGTAATCGTGGCCACTCGACATGAAATATATAAATAATTTTAATAGCGAATTTAATAGCGGCCATTCAAAACCAGAGGGTCTACTATGTGCATGTAAAACTATCAATGACAATCATTTTGGGGCAGGAAGTAATGTAAACACAGATATCGGATACCAGTCGCATCTAAAGTGAATGTAAACATGCTGGCCAAAAGATTGGATCTGTGCATTAAGACTTGCAGTGTAAATGCAGCCAAAGCTGCCCATCCCTGATCCATAGGATAGGATAGGTTATAAATCAGTGGTCTCAAAGTGCCGGCCCGCAGGCCAAACATGTCCGATGCTACCATTAAACGTTACAGATCCTCAAACGGCATCTAGGGCAAATGTGGCTCAGCTGTGTGAGCAGAAGCGCTGCAGGTATATATAGTGTACAAATGTATTCAGGGTAGGGCTGCAACTAACGATTATTTCAATAATCGATTAATCTGTCGATTATTTTTACGATTACTCGATGAATTGGAGGGAATCGGTGCAAATTCACAGTGCAAAAGATCCTCAGAACGTGCAAAAACAGGTTGCTCTTTTAACATCCCTGAGCTGTTAAAGTAATAAAAAACAAAAAACAAATGGACTAACACAAAAAACATACACATGTATGCTTTACATCTGCCAAACATATAGGGTTTTTTTTTTAAATAAAGTGCACAAAAAGATGTATATTTTTGTTTAGCTTAAGATGACCAAGTGCTATAAAAAAACTTTAAAATGAAATTTAAAAAGTACAACAAACACAAATATATTTGTCAACAATAACCGATATGGACAAAGCACAGAATAAATACAGGACAACAGATCAGTGTTAATTTTGACAGCAAATTTTGATTTAGTTTTAGTCATAGTCTTTTGGATTTTCACTTTCGGGATCAAAGTGTATGCCACTGATAAGCATTGTAAATGCAGTATTACAGTATACACCAATTAAACGCGCAGGTCTCCTCTCATGCGTCCTCCTCACTGGACGAGGCAATATCACTTTCGTTTCGCTTTCAGATATCTATTTTATAGATGCCATCAATGCTTTTATCTTTCTAGATGTAATTACCAAAATCAAAACAGTCCATAAACCTTAAATCCTCACGAAAACTTCGGTCAAGCCAGCTCGCGCGTCAACCTGAGAAATCAGCCTCCTGTCAAATTCTCGGTTTCTGAATGGACGGTTTGGCTTGATTGACATTCGGGCATGATTTATATACCATCGACCTGTCCTAAAACGTTAGCACGCTTTGATCGATTGTTTGGAGATTGCGTGTTTCTTCATGCGAGAGCGCATTTCCTGTTCACATCCACGACAAAACAGTTGATTATTTATGAACGAAAGCGTGAAAAAAAACGTGAAAATGGTCTAATTTGAAAGAAAATATCCAAAGCTAAAAGATGATATAGTGTGACTGATTGAAGCAGCCCGTATCAAAAGTGCGGGGGTCGATTTCTGTCTTTTCAAAACTGCGGGGGTCCTGACAACGGCGCGCCTGTTCAGAACAACGTTACGGGTCTCTCCGATGGTCTTTCCTCTACCTCCGCTCTGCTATTTATTTATTTATTTATTTTTGCTCCGCTCTGCTTCGCGCTCAACTGCGCTTTTTTATACTCAAACATCTCCGCGTCTTATTAAGAGGCGTAATAGTCGCGCGACACAACGAATCGATAATGAAATTCGTTGCCAACTCTTTTAATAATCGAATTTTATCGATTTTATCGATTCGTTGTTGCAGCCCTAATTCAGGGATTACATTAGTTCAGTACAGTGTTGATCAGTGCAAGATTTTGATGTTAATTAAGCTAAAATAAAGTAAGGGAAAATATTTGCAACTGTTAAAAACTAATACTGTATGTAACAATGATAGACAGTGCTGTGTACATTTTTTTAAGTATGGCACAAAAAATATCATAGTAATGAATTTTGAAGTAAATGAGAAATAACGCGAAGGAAAGTAGTTTTTCAGAAATTTTGTGCTTCCTTGTGCTGTTAAAATGGCCCTCCTATGAGGTGTCAATCCAGCCAATTTAAGATTGAGACCCCTGGTATAGATCATACATGTTGTTGGTTTTGATGCTTTAAATGTCTAAATTGTTTTATGTCTATTTTTGCCCCAGACCTAATGGCACTGAAAGAAGCGAGTCATGAACTTAAAGAAAAAGAAGAGGAAAAACATTATAATTTGATGACTGAAGAAAGATCAAAACAGGTTTCCTCACAAAAAGGAGCTCAAAAGACAGAAACTAAAAGTTATTTTACCTGCCAACAGTGTGGAAAGACTTTTAATCAACATAGAAACCTTCAAGTCCACTTGAGAGTTCACACTAGAGAGAGTCCCTTCACTTGCCAACAATGTGGAAAGAGTTTCATACTTAAAGACAAGCTTATAGTCCACATGAGAAATCACACTGGAGAAAAGCAATATATCTGCCAACAGTGTGGAAAGAGTTTCACACAAAAAGGAAGCCTTAAAGGCCACATGAGAATTCATACTGGAGAAAAGCCTCATACCTGCCGACAATGTGGAAAGAGTTTCAGTCAAAAAGGAAGCCTTACAGCCCACATGAGAATTCACACTGGAGAGAAGGCTTACACCTGTCAAGAGTGTGGAAAGAGTTTCATACAAAAAGGAAACCTTCAAGGCCACATGAGAATTCACATTAAAGAGAACCCATTCACCTGCCAACAGTGTGGAAAGAGTTTCAATCGAAAAGGAAGCCTTACAGCCCACATGAGTAATCACACTAGAGAGAGCCCATTTACCTGTCAACAGTGTGGAAAGAGTTTCAGTCAAAAAGGAAGCCTTAAAGTTCACATGAGAATTCACACTGGAGAAAAGCCTTACACCTGCCAACAGTGTGGAAAGAGTTTTAATGAGACAGGAAACCTTAAGGTCCACATGATAATTCACACTGGAAAAAAGCCTCATACCTGTCAAGAGTGTGGAAAGAGTTTCAGTTGGAAAAAAAGCCTTACAGCCCACATGAGCACTCACACTGGAGAAAAGCCTTAAGCCTCGTTTACGCTGCATGCGTGTGTGTGTGTGTGCGGCTGCGACGTGGCTACTGAAGCTGATACACGGCCACTCTGGTCAATGCTCGTGTTTACACCAACCGCACTGCGGTGCGTTTCAGAAGTGTCCCTGCCTATTTTTGACAGACGCCATGTCCAAGATGCGCAGATCAAATACAAAATAAAGTCAAAATAATCACCCTGAGTTAACTGCTGCTCTTATTTCACATCACTAGGAGGCCAGAAACTGAAGACAAGAGATTCGAAGTTAAAAAGCTTGACATTTGTTTGTTCTTGTCATCCATAACTGGACTTTTTTTAGTGTTTTAACTTCGTCTGTAGGCTACAGCAAAATAAAGTATGGCATATCAATAAACACAATCAATTATATAAATATAACCATTTAGCCATTAAAAACACAAAAAAGCCTTAGGGGACACATTAATATTTAAACTGGAGAGAAGCATTTTACATGTGATCAGTGTGGAAAGAGTTTCACACATAAATTGATGCTTTATTTACCACATGAAAATTCTTACTGGAGAGAACCCATACACATGTGATCAGTGTGGAAAGAGTTTCAGATTTATAGGTTACCTTAAGGGCCACAGGAAAATTCACTGTAGTCAGGTCAAGTCACCTTTATTTATATAGCGCTTATTACAATGCAGATTGTGTCAAAGCAGCTTCACATTGATAACTGGTATATAATTTGGCTGCACAGCAGCTCTTAAAGAATAGTGTCAATGCAGGCAGATCAGAAGCACTGTTGAATAAATGTCAAGAATACTGCTGAATATCAAATGTCAAGTCAAATGTCAAGTGTCCCCAACTAAGCAAGCCAAAGGCGACAGCGGCAAGGAACCCAAACTCCAACAGGTGACATCAGGCGGCAAACAAGTGGCAAATAGGTGTTAAATGGAGAAAAAAACCTTGGGAGAAACCAGGCTTAGTCGGGGGGCCAGTTCTCCTCTGGCGAACAGTGCTTTTTTACAATTCAGGTTGCTATGATAAGTCTGATAGTAATCAACAATCAGTATTTATTTCAGTTCCATCAAGTTGAGGATCGTATTCGTCACGCCGGTATGGACGGTTTGTTGAGGAACTGTGGCACTGGCTGTCGTGTTGATGATGTCTTCACAGTGGATGATCTAGTTGACTCGATCTCTGCTGATACAGGGCTGCGTTGTGGTCGTGTCCAGTTGAGGATCGTATTCATCACGCCGGTATGGACGGTTTGTTGAGGAACTGTGGCACTGGCTGTCGTGTTGATGATGTCTTCACAATGGATGATCTAGTTGACTCGATCTCTGCTGATACAGGGCTGCGTTGTGGTCGTGTCCAGTTGAGGATTGCTTTCATCACGCCGGTATGGACGGTTTGTTGAGGAACTGTGGCACTGGCTGTCGTGTTGATGATGTCTTCACAGTGGATGATCTAGTTGACTCGATCTCTGCTGATACTTCAGGGCTGTGTTGTGGTCGTGTCCAGTTGAGGATCGTATTCGTCACGCCGGTATGGACGGTCTGTTGAGGAACTGTGGCACTGGCTGTCGTGTTGATGATGTCTTCACAGTGGATGATCTAGTTGACTCGATCTCTGCTGATACTTCAGGGCTGCGTTGTGGTCGTGTCCAGTTGAGGATCGTATTCATCACGCCGGTATGGACGGTTTGTTGAGGAACTCTGCCACTGGCTGTCGTGTTGATGATGTCTTCACAGTGGATGATCTAGTTGACTCGATCTCTGCTGATACAGGGCTGCGTTGTGGTCGTGTCATGGCACCGGTCCTTGGTCTCAGCTGGATACGTCCCGGATCCAGTTGACTACGGTAAACCTCAGGATAAACAGAGAGACTAATATTAGCATAGATGCCATTCTTCTTCTGATGTAACGAGTACATCTGGTGTTATAGGAAGTGTTCCCGGTTCCGGCTGACCTAAATTATGCAGCCTAATAATCCTTTAACGGATTTGAAAATATAAATATATAATGTGTTATGTGTATGCCAGGTTAAAGAGATGTGTTTTTAGTCTAGATTTAAACTGACAGAGTGTGTCTGCATCCCGAACAATGCTAGGAAGATTGTTCCAGAGTTTAGGTGCCAAACAGGAGAAGGATCTACCGCCTGCAGTTTGATTTTGATATTCTAGGTATTATCAGCTGGCCTGAATTCTGAGATCACAATAAACGTGAAGGACTATAATGTATTAAGAGCTCACTTAGGTACTGGGGGGCTAAACCTTTTAGTGCTTTGTAAGTAATTAACAAGATTTCAAAATTTATACAATGTTTAACAGGAAGCCACTGCAGTGATGACAGAACTGAGCTAATATGGTCATACTTCCTAGTTCTAGTAAGAACTCTAGCTGCTGCATTTTGTACGAGCTGTAGTTTATTTATCAAGCGGGAGGAACAACCACCCAGTAGAGCGTTACAGTAATCTAGCTTTGAGGTCATGAACGTTGACCTCAAGGCTAAAAATGAACTGTTCTGCATTTTTCATTGAGAGCATATGTCGTAGTTTAGATATATTTTTAAGATGGAAGAATGCGGTTTTACAGATGCTAGTAACATGGCCTTCAAATGAAAGATTGGTATCAAAGAGCACACCCAGGTTCCTAGCTGACGACGAAGACTTAACAGAGCAGCCATCAAGTGTTAGACAGTATTCTAGATCAGTGGTTCTCAACTCCAGTCCTCGGGACCCACTGCTCTGCACATTTTGTATGTCTCTCTTATCTGACACACTCAATTCAGTTCATGCAGACTCTCCTAATGAGCTGATGATCTAAATCAGGTGTGTTAAATAAGGGATACATACAAAATGTGCAGAGCAGTGGGTCCCGAGGACTGGAGTTGAGAAACACTGTTCTAGATTATTGCGTGAAGTAGTTTTCGATCCAAAAATTAGAATCTCTGTTTTTTCTGAATTTAGTAGTAGGAAATTAGTGGTCATCCAGTTTTTTATATCAGCTATACATTGTTAATTTTGCGAATTGGTAAGTTTCGTCAGGGTGCAAAGAAATATAGAGCTGAGTATCATCAGCGTAACAGGGAAAACTAACGCTATGCTTCCTAATGATATCTCCCAAGGGCAGCATGTACAGAGTGAAAAGCAGCGGTCCTAGTACTGAGCCTTGAGGTACTCCATATTGAACTTGTGATCGATATGACCTCTCTTCATTTACAACTACAAACTGATAACGGTCAGATAAGTATGATTTGAACCATGCCAATGCAATTCCACTAATGCCAACATAGTTTTCGAGTCTATTTAGAAGAATATTGTGATCGATAGTGTCAAATGCAGCACTAAGATCCAGTAACTTTAATAGAGAGATACAACCACGATCTGATGATAAGAGCAAATCATTAGTAACTCTAATGAGAGCAGTCTCAGTACTATGGTACGGTCTAAATCCTGACTGGAAATCCTCACAGATACTATTTATTTCTAAAAAGGAACATAGTTGTGATGATACTGCCTTTGCAAGTATTTTTGACAGAAAAGTGAGATTTGAGATCAGCCTGTAATTGACTAATTCTCTAGGATCAAGTTGTGTTGTTTTAATAAGAGGTTTAATAATAACCAGCTTAAAAGTTTTTGGTATGTATCCTAGTGATAAAGATGAATTAACAATATTAAGAAGAGGATCTATGACTTCTGGAAGCATCTCTTTCAATAGCTTAGTCGGTGTAGGGTCTAACATACATGTGGATGATTTTGATGATTTAACAAGTTTAGACAATTCTCCCTCTCTTAAAGCAGTAAATTAATTGATTTTTTTCCTCAGGGATAGTACAATGCACTGTCTGACATGATACTGCAGTAGATGGTTGCATGGTTATAATTTTTTATTCAATATTGAGAATTATTGTCTCTATTATTATCAATCTTGCAAGTAAAGAAGTTCATAAAGTCATTACTGCTGTGCTCTTTGTAAACATCAGAAGTTGAAGCTTTATTTCTTGTTAATTTAGCCACTGTATAAAACAAATACCTAGGGTTGTGTTTTTCTTCTAAAAGTTTTGAAAAATAGGCAGATCTAGCAGTTTAAGGCCTTTCTATACTCAATAATTTTCTCTCTCCACGAAATGCGGAATACTTCTAGTTTTGTTTTCTTCCAGCTGCGCTCCATTTTTCTAGCTGCTGTTTTTAGGGCCTGAGTGTGCTCATTGTACCATGGCGTTGGATTAATTTCCCTAATCTTTTTTAAACGCAAAGGAGCAACTGAGTCTAATGTGCTGGAAAAGACAGAGACAATAGTTTTTGTTGCAACATCGAGGTCTTCTAAGCTGTCTAGTATATAAAGGCGATGAAACTGATCAGGAAGATTATTTATAAAGCGATCTTTAGTGGTAGAAGTGATGGTTCTACCATAATTATGGCAGAGAGGCAGTTTAGCCGCTTTGACCAAATGTAGTATACACGAGACTAGATAATGATCTGACATGTCGTCACTCTGCTGCAGAATTTCAACAGCATCAATATCGATTCCATGTGACAATATTAAATCTAAAGTATGATTACGACAATGAGTGGGTCCCGACACATGTTGTCTAACACCAATAGAGTTTAGAATGTCTGTAAATGCCAATCCCAATGAGTCTTTTTTATTATCTACATGGATATTAAAATCACCAACAACAAGGACTTTATCTGCAGCTAGTACTAATTCTGATAGAAAATCAGCAATCTCTTTGATAAAGTCTGTATTGTGCCCTGGTGGCCTGTATACAGTAGCCAGCACAAATGTCAACTTACATAATGTTACGTAAAGCACCATCACTTCGAAGGAATTATATTTGAAAGACTTCTGGCTGATACTGTAAATATTACTATAAATTACAGCAACACCTCCCCCTTTGCCTTTCTGTCGAGGATTGTGTCGATAATCATAACCTTGAGGGCTAGACTCATTTAAAGTAATGTAATCGTCCAGTTTTAGCCAGGTTTCTGTCAAACACAGCACATCTAGATTATTGTCTGTGATAATATTGTTTACAATAAGTGCTTTTGAAGAAAGTGATCTAATATTTAACAATCCAAGCTTTATCATTTGTTTATCATTATTATCTCTATTTTTTATTTGTTGAACATCAATTAAATTTTTACTATTAAATGGGTTTGGAAGTTTTTTGTTTTCATTAATTCGGGGTACAGACACAGTCTCTGTGATAATATCTAGGTGCGAGAGTTTCTATGTGTTGGGAATTATCTGACTTCTGTAACGTGAGGCAGCTAGCAGACGGTCGGTTTAGCCAGTCTGTCTGCTTCCTGTCCTGGGCCCCAGTTTGTCATGTTTCAGCTCTAAGACTATGTGCCATATTACTAGAGAGAAGAGCAGCACCATCCCGGGACGGATGAATACCATCTCTTTTCAACAGGTCAGGTCTGCCCTAAAAGCTTTTCCAATTGTCTATGAAACCTATATTATTCTGCGGACACCACTTAGACAGCCAGCCATTGAGTGATGATAATCTGCTAACTATCTCATCACTCCGACGAACAGGAAGAGGGCCAGAGCAAATTACTTCTCCTGACATTGTATTTGCGAGTTCAAACATCTCTTTATTGTTAATTTTAGTGATCTCCGACTGGCGAAGTTGATCATTTGTGCCGATGTGAATAATAATTTTAGAGTATTTACGACTAGCATTAGCCAGCACTTTTAAATTTGCTTTGATGTCAGGTGCTCTGGCTCCTGGCCAGGGGTGGCGCCAGCCGATTTTGCCGGGGCTTCAGCCCCGAATGTTTCGAGTCAAACCCCGAATGTATACTGACTGTCACTGAGCAAATATGAAACTGGACAATAGCCTTTGTAAACCCCCAAAATCATAAGTTGCTTTATTTCAGTGCGCTTTGGCTTTGCATATACTGCATACAGCCTGTAAAAATAGACCTTAAAAATAATCTAGCCTATAGAATACATTTCTTTGCTGTCAGTGTCACTCACTCAGAGCAGCGGCAGGCCTCGAGACTCTCTTTCGGTCCGGTGGAAGGGTTTTTGTTATATAACAACCGATATGACAACTTAAGCGCATTTATCAGCTATACATTCATTCAGTGTTTCCCATTAATGACCCTCTGCTGCCGCCACCGTTTCATAATGAACTGAAAATTTAAAACATACTACGTTTGCCAACGAGCTAAAATCGAAACTGTGATATGGCTTTGTGCCTTTATAAAACAGCAAAAGACAGTGATTAAGTATATATACAGTCTGTCTGTGCTGCGTGTTTTAAAGAGAAGTGAGCACATTTGCGCACGCGATCAGCTGGTGATCAAAATAAAAGCTCAAGGATTTATCTTTTAAAAATATATGGCCGACACACAACCAAAGAGACGACGTTCTAATGAACACCTGAAAAAGAAAAGGGAAAAGGAGAAGGAACGCAGAAAGTCCCAAATTTACATAGGAAAAGCCTTTGAAACGTGGCAAGAACTCTGGCTGCAGAAGGACTTCCAATCCGACATTCAGGTGGCTCTTTTTTGCTGGACAGGTGAGTTAAACCATTTTTTTTGTTATTCTAAATGGTCGTTCATGTTCGCCTAACCAACACAAGGATATAAACACAAATAAGGATTGTTTTCACCCACTGTTTATGAATTCGTTTATAGCCTATTGACAACTTTGACTAAATTTGTTTATGACGAAGCCGTTTATTATGCTTACTGTGAAACATGAAGCTAACATTATCTTGCTATTATTATTGCATTTCCTTGTGTAGGAGCTTAAGTTATAATCTCAGGTGGTGAAACATTTTATTGTGTGCTTCTGGTAATGGGAGGAGGAGGAGGAGGGAAGGTCTAGCTAGCCTCTGTTTTGTTTGACAACATTTCGAACGTCAACAGGAAGTTACTCCACCCAGGATCACTTAGAGCACCTTTAAGTAGAAAAGGAAATATTTTAGCAGAGACCGTGGCCGACAAACGCAACTCAACAGATACAGGTTAATATTAACCAACTAAAACATGACTGAAGACAGTAGTGACAGAACAATACCCTTACAGTGCTTTAACACTACAATGGCAAAGCTCAGCCCAGAGCTACTGGCATTGAGAGTAGGGTTGGGTGTCAAATCGGTTCCATTTTAGAACTGGTTACAAATGTCCAAGAGCCGGATATTTAATAATCAGTCTTCATAATAAATTTTATTGTAACTTAAATTACTAAAATCTTGTTGACAAATTATCAAAACCTAGGATAGTGGCAAAGTTTAAACATATAAATTAATTAGTATTTGCTGTAAAAGTAATTACACTTTTAATGTCATAAACTGATTCTTCTTGTAAATAGTTTAATATATATTTAATACGCCATTGCGTATATTTGTCTGGTTTTGAGAAAAGTGATACTGCCTAGTACTACACAAATTACACTGATGTGTCTCATGAGAGAAATTTTTCTTCAGGTAATCATCAGTGATGCATTTGTCATTTCACACAGAATTTGAATTTAATTTGTTACATTTTACATTGAATTTGTTAATGTAACAGTACATGCTTAATTATTAATATCTTTGTTCATTATGTTCTTAGGCTGACAGTTCAGAAAAAGATGCTACAAAAGAAGTTGATGTTGGCATTCTCATCATCACTGAGGAAGGCGGGAGCAGCACAGCGTTGCTAGAAAGGGAGATGGTGGATGTTGTGGTGGTTCTGGAGGAGCAGATTGTCAAACGTGACCTAGGAGATGTTGCTTTTGCCTTTGCTACACTCGTGGGTCTTCTTTACTACCTTAACATAGACTATCCCAAGAGGCTGAAGTACACATTCAAGGTGATACAAAAAATGTTCATGGGCATTGGCAGTGGCAATTGTTCTGTGAAAGTTAATGGACTCCGCTACAGTTTGCTTCAAGACAAGTGTAGTGGCAAGTTGTCCTAGTTAATGTCATCAATACAGTTTCAGTTGGTAGCATTGTTTTGTTAGTTACACAAATGTTTACTGTTTGTACACTAATCAGTAGTTGCATCACACCACCATTTTGCATGGTTAAAAAAA
The DNA here is from genome assembly GCF_024489055.1 of Chanodichthys erythropterus. Lineage (NCBI taxonomy): Eukaryota > Metazoa > Chordata > Actinopteri > Cypriniformes > Xenocyprididae > Chanodichthys > Chanodichthys erythropterus. Next base: position 67,253,405 of record NC_090223.1, on the reverse strand, counting down.
AGTTTAACATATTTGTTCTAAAATGCCACTGAGTTAATCTAAGCTACCAAAACTTGTTGCATGTTCAAGTTTTCATATATATATATATATTTTTTTTTAGAAAATTGTTCAACAAAAACATTATGAAATGAAAACTGTTAGGTTTTTTTTTAGATAATTGTTTGACTGACGTTATGAAATGAAAACTTAGTTTTCATACGTTTTTTTTTTTTTAATAATTGTTTGACAAACATACTTTTTATACTTTTTTTTTAGATAATAGTTCCACAGTTAATATGAAATGTCAATGTTTGTTTTTAAAGGTGTTTTTATACTAAACACTAATACTAAATAGCATGCTGTCAATTTTGAAATAAAATACATTGCATGTTCTTAAATGTCCGTTCCATTTTTATGTGGTACAGTAGAAAATAGAAACTTGAGTTGTGTGGGCAAATTACATAGTTTGGCCAGTTGAATGAACTTAACATTACTAGTGAGATTAACTATTCTTGAAAAAGTAACCTGGCTGCCTTAAAAATGTAAGTTAATTCAACAAGACGCTTAGTTTGGGCAATTTGTACTTACAAGTTTATTCAACAAAATGCTTAGTTCAAACAACTCCACGTTTGTTGGTCTCACTAATTTTATGTTGTTTCAACTTGAATTTAGGTTGGCACAACTTTCTCGTCTAGTTAGGCTTACTAAAAACTTGTTGGTTATACAAAATATAAAGTTGATTCAGCATCACCTTTGTTACCCCAACTATTAATTCTAGGTTTAAGGAACTTCAATATATGTGTAAACAACAAATGTTTTTTAGCTTATTGAACACAACATTTTAAGGCAGCCAGGTTACCTATTTTTTAATTTTTTTTTACAGTGTACTTCTAAGGAATCCACAATTTTCCTAATACATTACAAAGTAAAGTATTTTAATAATATATGTCTGATCCTTTTCAAATTGTGGCTGGTCAGACTGGACATGTTTATGCCATCCCACAAGGTGGCCAAAATAGTGGTCCGCTGTTTGTCCGCCTTGATGACCCCATCAACTGTCTTGAAAGTTAGTGTTCTGCATGTGGTGCATAGGATCGCACTCTTATTGGCTCTGCTCTTTCATATGGTGATTGTCTCGGGGCCATTCTGCAAGCAATGAAAAAAAAAAACGTAGTCAAAAAAAAAATTCTTTCTGTGAGTGCATAATTATTAGGCAAGTTGATATTCTGTACGGAAGCCCTAAACGGCCATGGATTACTATTTTTTTTCTATCTTGTTTTCTCGTGATCATGACTTATTTTCTCGTGATCTCGAGATAACAAAAGTTGTTTTCTCGTGATCACGACTTAATTTTCTCGTGATCTCGAGATAACAAAAGTTGTTTTCTCGTGATCACGACTTAATCTCTGCTCTACATTACACAAATGTGCCAACAGGTGGCAGTATATTACCAAATATAACCGGTGATGCGCTGTAAATATCCACTTTACTGTATTAGTTCATATTGGCTCAGATTGTACGAGTTTCGGACAGAGATAGTTTTCCTGATCGCTTTATTTTGTGCAGTATTGTGTGCCTTAAGCGATTAACTCTACTGTTAAATGACTGATTATAATTATTTTGCATTAAAGTGTATCTGTTATCGTTCTGACTAGTTGCATGCCTCACCACAGTTTCACGACCGCAATAGTTCGGTGTGATACTAAACTTATTGTTTATTAAAACTAATTTTGATGTCACTGTATAGTATTCTGTTTGAACTTCATTGTGTATCTTTAAGACGCTATTTTAATCATCGCAGTTTCAGTGTTC